>NC_135783.1:224001971-224301971 GCF_051106095.1 Pogona vitticeps | reverse complement strand
ACTATTGACTTCATTCTATTTTATTAGTTATTTCCCTTTAAACTATGGCTTTGTTAATCTTTTGAAGAATTAGTTTTACATGGTGACTATTGCTTTATAAAGTTCTACCCAATTCATTCTATGTTTAAAAAAACATTTTTGTGTGCAAATTAAATTGGTATTGAATTTTCTTGTTCCTCTAGGCAATTTATAGCTTTTAAATGAGTTTTGTATATATTTGCCATTTGCCTCCTTATAATTGAAGATGCTGGAAAGTATATATGAACACAATGAGTGAAAAGCTTATTAATGTGTGAATTGTCACAGACAGATAATTGTATTTTTGTATTCTGAGCTACTAAAAATGAACTCTTTGTATTTGCCTAAGAATAAGGAGGGGTGTTGCTTGTAACTTATATGATTGTGTGCATTTGTATTTCTTTAAATCACAGCTGACCTCAGATGTCACCGATGCAACAATTCACCATTCATGTTGTGGATAGATTATTACTGCCTCGGAAAAATGCCACCTTGTTTTCAATAAAATGTTGTTTAGCCTTCTACCAATTGGGAGTGCTGAAGGGAAGAGTGGGGACAGGGCAGGTTGTCTTGTCCTCTGCTCTGTTGTCCTTTTTGTGTAATAGCTTCCACCTTCCACAAGCTGGAGAGCCAGGTCAGCACCAGGAGGCTATCTCAATGTGTGTAGGCTTCCCAGACAATTTAGAACCTAGGCTGCGGAGGGTTGGGAGGTCATGTGGAGCCTACAAGGTTTGTGACAGGTTGGTAGATGGCATGTGGAGGGAGAATTAAGCATGCTGGTGCTGCAGAACCTGAGCTTTCAGTGTGTTGATGGCAGGAGTGACTGGACACAGGGGATATGCTCCCATGGTCTTTCACAGAACTGTGCTGCAGGATGTTTTAAATTCCCTGAATATACTGTACAGTTGTTCTGACAATGAAGCCACGTCTAACCTGAAGTAAATCCTAGTGCATTCAGTAGAGCTTATTCCCAAACAACTGGGCAAGTAGACATCCTGAGGCTGCTAGAATGGTTCCCTATAGGGCAGTGATGATGAACCTTTTTGGGCCCGAGTGCCCAAACTGGAAACAAAACAAAACAAACAAACAGCAGGTGGTGGGCAGCGGCAGCCATGGAAGCAGAAGTGACGGTGGCGGAAGTGGTGATGGAAGGGGAAATCCTGGGCAGTGAGGTGTCTCAAAACCCCTCTCCGGATCTGCTGCTGGCACCAGCTGTTCTGGATCCTGGTTTGCTGCCTGTCGGGGCACCAGCACCACGGTTGCAGCCGCCTTCTCAGGTGTGGCTGCGGGGGGGGAGGGGAGTAGCGATCTGGTGACTTATGGTTCACGGGCCCGCAGAGAGTGCTCTGTGTGCCAGCTGTGGTTCACCACATGGCTACTATAGGGTTTCAGAATATCTTACTTGGGCAGCAACCTGTCACTGACCGCTATCTAAAAGAAGAATTTGTTCTTTAGTGGAAACATATCTAACAGCTTAAACTGATGACTGATTGATTGATTGAATATATCACCCAATTGCGTAATACACACTCTCTGTGCTGTTAACAACCAACACATATAGGTGACACATAATGCTAAACCTGTTGTAAACATCAGTAAACAATAAATGATAATATAAATTATAATGAAATAATTTACCCAAGCCTTGTCGGCCTAAGAACTTTGGATATTTTTGTATGATAGTGAGTCAGTACAGAGTCTAAGATTTTTTTAAACACCTTTGCTGTCTTTTGAGATAGATGAACAATGAACATCAGGCTGTAGTGTGCATTGATTCTTGGCCAGTAGTTCTTTATATCCAATATACTGCTACTATGAAGATAGTGATAATGACTAATAATAACAATGATAATGATGATGATGATGACAATGATGATAATAACCTCCTCCTCCTTCTCTAGGACCAGCAATTCTTGTTCAAAACAGAACAGCATACCTAAACCTAAGAGCCTCGTGGCGCAGTGGTTAAAATGCTGTACTGCAGCTAAAACTGTGCTCACGACCTGGGGTTCAAATCCCAGGTAGCCGGCTCAAGGTTGACTCAGCCTTCTATCCTTCCGAGGTTGGTAAAATGAGTACCCAGCTTGCTGGGGGGGCAATGTGTAGCCTGTATAATTAAAATTGTAAACCGCCCGGAGAGTGCTTGTAGCGCTATGGGGCGGTATATAAGTCCAAAAAAAAAAAAAAACAACAACAAAAAAAAAACCCACCTTATTTGCCTCCCTTGAAAAGGACTTTGCAGAATGGAACTTCTATTCACTTCTGGTTTTGTTTGTTTTTGGGGGACTGGTGCCACCCAAGAAAGAAAGAAAGAAAGTCGAATAAGCCCTAAAATTGGTGCTGGAATTTTGCCATGTGTACATCCCTGTTTTTGCAGACAGTGGATAGTTTAAATGACAGTTTTCATGCCTTTTCTAACTTCTTAGGCTTTGGTTGTATATTATTGAACAGTAGCATATATTTGTAATGCTTGGTGTAATTATGATTCAAGGAGGTTTGCTGCATGAATCCAGGTTTAGTCTCTCCACTAAGCTCCTCTTCATAAAACTGAAAAATAATTGAAATTTAATCCTAAGCGATGACACAAATCTTTCCTTCCAACTTGTTTCTGTATCCATGAAAGAGCTGCAAACTCTTTAAATCAAGAGATTATGATTCAACAAAGACTGATGACCTGGCTACTGTAGGGAGATGTAGCTTGAAATGCAATTTAAGCAGCTGGGTAAGAGCTGGATCAGTGTCAGCCATCATTCCAATTGCACCTTTGCCTGTACTATAGGTTAGATTTGATCTTAAGCTATATGTTGGAACCTACCATCCTGAAATCACACATAGCAGTTTTTCACACTGGTGTGCCTATGCACCTCATAGAAATTGTGACAATCCTGAGGTAAATAACAATGAAATGGAAGGAGTTGAACTGACATTGCCTTGGTGAATGAAACACATTCTAATTTGTGGTTAAGTTGCATGTCCCCATGTTCTCTTAACCTCATGATAATAAAGGTATATGAAAGGGAGTGTAGGAAAAAGGACAACATTTCTTGCTAGCAGTTTTAGTGGTTCACTAGCCAAAACCCTACAGAGATTTCCCCCCCTGGCGTAAATGGAATTTTGAGAGTCACAATGGCAAATAGCAGGTGCTTATAAAACCTGCACCTCATTAATTAGCTGCTTTATTTGTTTGTTAATTTTATTTAATTTATATGCTGCTTTTCTTCCCATAGAGGACCCAAGGTGGCTCACAGTAGCTAAAATTATACAACAATTGCCGGTTCAAAGTACCACATAAATACCATATTTTAAAAACCAATTAAACATATATTAAGATTAAAACCATTTTTAAAACATTTTAAAAATATTTAAAAATACATTATCTCTAAGTTAATAAACAAAGTATTCCTGAGGCACTTATTGTTTAAAAACCTGTCTGAAAAGGAAGGTCTTTGCCTGATGAGCAAAGGGCAAGAGGAACGGGTCAACCTTGCTTCTTGGGGCAGCACATTCCAAAGACTGGGAATGGCCACGGAGAAGGCCCTCTCTCATGTCCTCACCAAATGAAGTTGGGAAGGTGTTACAAAATGCCATAATATCTTTAAGATTTGCCCTTCTTTTTGTTTGGTTTTTTTAGGTCATTGGGGCCGGTGCATAGGTGATTGTGGTTCAGGTGGTGTTCAGAGCCGCATCGTTTGGTGTGTCCATTCAGAAGGCTGGACAACCCACCATTCCAGTTGTGAACAAAATTACAGGCCTGAAAGCCAGAGGAGCTGCTTTAAAATATGTGACTGGCATCTTGAACTCTTTGAATGGGAAGTTTCAGAATGGCACAGATGTATTCTAGTTCCTTTTGCCCATGGTGAAGTCAAGCCACGGACTTCAGAGTGTATAATGGCACAGCATGGATTACAGCACAGACGTGTACAGTGTGTTCAAAAGCTAAATAGAACAGTAGTCACAAATGAGATCTGTGAATATTTTAATCCCCAGCCAACTACGGAACAAGCTTGCCTCATACCTTGCCCACGGGATTGTGTGGTATCTGAATTCTCCTCCTGGTCTGGATGTAGCAAACACTGTGGAAAAAGTTTACAGCATAGAACCCGTTCTGTTGTTGCTCCTCCACTTTATGGTGGAGCCAGATGTCCAAATCTGACTGAATCGAGGGTTTGCGATGTTTCCATCTCTTGTTCTCGTGGGGAAGAGGAATATAACTATAGTCTCAAAGTTGGACCTTGGAGTAAATGCAGACTTCCTCACCTTAAAGAAATGAATATGTTTGGGAGAACAATGCTGGATTTCAGCTCAGACTCTACAGAACGAAGTACTTTCAAACTACAAGTGATTGAGGATCTGCAACATTTTCACAGGTTTAAGGCCGATTATAGTTCCAGGCCTTTGGATATAGAAATTGGTTATCAAACAAGGCAGGTGAGGTGTACAAGAAACGACGGAAAAAATGCAATGCTGAGGTAAGAGATCATCTTTATTTGTCACTTTTTTTGTCTGAAAAACTGTTAAACTACCTGCCTGTCCATACTGTAAAGCAGTGGAGGGTGAGGTATAGCCCTCCCTGAAACTTCCACCAGCCTTAGCTAGAAATGTGTCATTCCCACAACAAGGAAAATGTATTGCACCTGTATTTCCCTTCCACTTAAGGAACTTTCTGAGGCTTTTAGTAGATGTATTGTGAAGATAATATTTTGTGCAAATTTGCTGATTTTGTACAGAATTGCCTGAGAGTTTTGTGCAAAATTGCAAAATTTGTGAATTGTGCAAATTTCCCCAAATTAGAATGATTGCTGCTTTGTTTAAAAATCTGAATGTTATGTGGGTTGGAATCTTAACAAAGAATTGCTGGATAGATCAGTGATTTAAGTACCTGTCTGTGGAGCCAGATGTTTGGAGTTCAGTCCCCCTTGACAGGGGCTGGACTCAATGATCCATAGGATCCTTTCCAACTCTGCAGTTCTAAGGTGGTGGTGGTGGTGGTGGTTGTTAGTCAGAGTTCTCTGTATTTGCTGTGTGTGTTTCTGTGCATGCTTTATTTCTCAAACGAAAAAACAATAGAGGAATACTGCAGAGGCTTTAAAGTTCTTTGTCATCTTATGTCATCCTCATAAGACAGCCAAAACGAACAAGAAAAAGGAATTTAGCAAGTTTTCTTTCAACTCGTAGCCTTAGCCAACACAGCCAGTGGTAAAGAATTGTGGGATGCACAATCAATCAACATATGGAAGGCTGCACTTCACCCACCATTTACATCAACAGTTTCACATATTTGGGATTTCATTAAATTTACTCCAGTTTAATGTTAAGGTAATAGAAGTGACATATTTTGAAGAGGTACTTTGATAGTGGAGTAGAAATGGATGCTGCAGCTTAAATTATGCTTTCTTCTGTAGACCTACCAGTAATGTTCAGTTGCTCTTTTAGAAGCACCAGATAGCTTCCATAGCCCCTAGCTGTTATGGTTGTATTGGCCTTTTGGCTACATGCAGTAAAAGGCTGAAACGTAGTATATCAGTTAAGGATGGGTTCACACATTTACAAATCACTGAAAACCTGACTACCCAAGGAGATGCAATTATGTGGAGGAACTAATTCCAACCAAACTATCACTTCCATTTCCTGTAGTAATTTGCATGACTAGAACAATAAAACATATGCTACTACAATTATATATAACTGTTGGGAATAAGCTGATATATTTATGCATTATGCTTGGTTGGACTTTCCATCTCCGCTGCTTAGTCCTGGCTGAACCTGTCCATTGGAGTAATCTGTAAATTACTAAACTAGTCAAAATATGACTCTCGCTCCCTGCATTCACATATTTCTGTTACACTGAATGGGCCAAATTCTAGCTTGCAATTTCCTATTCTGTATCTTCCATGGCATTCTCTAAATAATGAATAGACCTGGTCTTTTGCTCTCCCTCTACTTACTGCTGTTGTTCAAAAGCTATTTCTCATCAGTTTAATTTTTCTCTCTCATTTAGGCCAGCACAGTTTCTTATAATCCATACAGCACCGTTTATTTCCATATAAATATGTCATAATAGCAAATATATTTTTATGAGTTGGAGGACATTCTGCTGAAGAGGAGCTTGAGCTGAAATCCTAAAAAGGCTAACGAAGTCATCACCTGGGGCAATGTTTTGGGAAATTAAACATTTCCTCCTCCTGTTCCAAGACTTCCATAGATCCTGAGTAGTTTCTTTCATTGTCTGGAATTCATTGAGGCTATGATGGGATGGGAGAGGGAAGTCTTTAATTACTGAAGATCTTTGCCACCAGGTAGCTTTACCAGTATAGTAGCATTTTTTTGGAAACTAAAGACTTCCTTCTCTGATCCTATCCCCCCACAGGTTCCTAATGATGAAAGGGATTACTTGGGAGCTGTGTGGGTCTTGGGACACAAGAAGGAAATTTTAATTAAAAAATCCCCAGTTGATGGCATCATCAGCCTTAACACAAATAAGTTTCAACCACTAAGTGTAAAATATCGTAGCACTTACATTTGCCTTTAGATTTTGGGAGTAAAGAATTGATGACATAAGTTTTTTATCATGGATTTCTTAGAATCTTTCAACAGCCATGATCTAGTTTTCCCATGCTTGCTCAAAGAGAGGAAGGCCTTTTATTATGTTGCTGACAATTTAGTGGACCACTGAAGTAGAAATATGACTTGCAGCCTATATGTGGTCTACTGTTTATTAAAGCTTTTTTTGTTTTCTCTTTTATTTGTTTTTATTTCTTTTTCTTTTTTTCTTTTTGTATATAGTTTTTATTAGCTATACAAAGAATGAGTGCAAAATGTCAGTATAGTTCCTGAGGTTTCTCTCTTATCACATTTTTTAAAAACAGATTCTTTGTGCCAGTGTCAGTGTGCTGTAATTCAACAGTGGCTTTTGCAGACAATCCTGGTGTGTTGCTGGATAAATTTGCAATATGGTTTGTGGACAGAAAATGGAACTATTGAAATACAGTTGCACTGGCACACATTTAAAACAGCAGATCACAGTACCAAATAACACCAATGTCATTCCTGGGTGGACAAAAATTCCCTTTGAAGAGAAAGGATGTACTGGGTACAGGAAAGTAAAAGTTTTTTTTTTTTTTGGAGCAAAGAAACATTAATGTTTCCCCCTCTGTATTCAAAGAAAGAATATTTTCAGCATTGTATTCATTAGTACAGATTTGTTAAGGGTAGGTGGTAAGACTTCTGTTCCCTGCAGTGATATTAGGAAAGGTGACAAATGGATCTAGACTCAGTCCTGGGGTGTGTAGGTAATGAACCCCTCTAGACAAAGCATGGCTCACATTTATTTATTTTTCTTGAGCACTACTTTTACCAGAAAATCATTTCCCTCTTCCCCCCCTGGGCTTCGATATCTAATAGCATCCGAAATCCTCTCCTTAGAACACAAGGTGACAAGAATTGTGCCTCTCTTGTAGACCGTTAATGGATAATGCAGATCAGAGTGTTGAAGTCATTAAGATGATGGCTTCTCTACACCAAATATACATTGGGATGCCTGTGAGGAATCATGGAAGGGGGCGGGGGGGGGAAGGAATAAATAATTGGGTGTGAAGACTACCTGGAACAATATAGCACCATGTCATGATGCTGCTGAGTTTGTATGTTTAGATTTCTGCTCAGCTAAGCCCAAACTAGAGTCACTGTTGCCTTTGTCTGAATCATTTCCCCCTCTTCCCTTCCCACACTTGTTTCATTTTGTGTTGCAAAACTGTTGCTTCTGGATTTGCCTGGCATAATTCACTAGTTAAAAAGAAATTTAAAAGAACCTGGTGGTCTATGTGATTCCTGTCATTCCTCCTAAGGATGGGAATGGAAAGATACAGTCACATTTCTGTTAGTAGTCCACCAGATGGATAAATCTGTTTAAAAAAAAAAAATAGAGGATGCAGATTTCTTTTCTATCACTCCTTTAAATCTCAGCAGTTGAACATTATATTGTCACTGCTCTGAAGTTATTTGTAAACTGGCTGGGGAATTTAAAATGGAAACTAGTGCCGAAGTGCTTGTAAATAAAGGCTTCTAGAAGCACTCACCATTTGGGCCTACCTCCTTTCCTTGTGTCATCGTAAGTTGTCAGGCAAAGGAACAGGAGGCAACAGTGGCCATACCCCTTGCTCTTTTGGGATAGGATTTGCCCCAGAGGTTTGTGTCAATGCTATGCCAGTTTCTGTTGCTGAGTGCCTTGCTTTGAAGCTTCATTGGCATCCCTTTTGGGACTACATCCAGATAAGAGGTTTGAAACAACCTATTAATTTTTTTTTCAGAAAAAAAACCCAAAACCCAATGATATTAATTTTTCAGTTTAGAAAGCAAAAATAACCCTTTGGTACCTTTGCAATTTTATGCTACATTTAGTGTAATTAACCTCACATTATGTGCCATTAAATGCTGTGATCTTGTTTGAAAAATGTAACCTCATGAGACATTATAAGGAAAGCGGCTATTATGTTTGTCTCTTGTTTTGAGAAGTGTACATCCTTATCTTTATTTTATCTTATCTTTAAAATCTGGATTTTATCTCAGTTTATTTTTTTGTATTATATGTAAACGGCTCAGAGTAGACCCATTCCAGATGGGTGGTATATATACAGTATATATATTTATATATTATTTGAAGAATAAACACATGAATGGAGGTCCCATTCTACGTATGGCATTCACATGTCTTATTTGTGCACATTATTTAAAGTTTCCCAGTAATAGCTCTGCCATGTAAACAGCTTGGAACTGTAAGGGGGAGAAACACCATTTATTGTTTCCTTACCGCTGTTAAATGTGTTATAAGCATATATATTGGCCAAAATCCTACTGGTCTTTGTGAAACTTGTTGCAGTTTAATTGTGGCTAATTTATGAGATGCTGAGGCCCATCCCACTTGCAGAATCAGGTGCATGACCAGGCATGCAGTCAAAACATACCCTGGCACTTTGTCAAATGGCTGTAGCAAGTTATACAAACCTTATGCAAAGAAAGGTCAATAGGATTCTGGCTTTTATTAATTAATGTACAGTGGTGCCTCGCTTTACGATTGCCCCGCATTACGATGAATCTGCTTTACGACGATCTTTTTGTGATTGCAATTACGATCGCAAAACGATGGTCTAAATGGGGGAATTTTGCTTAGTGATGATCGGTTCCCTGCTTCGGGAACCGATTCTTCACAAAACAACGTTTTTCTAACAGCTGATTGGTGGTTTCAAAAAGACCACTGGGCAAATAAAATGGCTCCCCGCTGTGTTTAGGGACGGATTCCTCGCTATACAGGCAGTGAAAATGGCCGCTGTATGGAGGATCTTCGCTGGACGATGAGTTTTAAGCCCATTGGAATGCATTGAAAGGTTTTCAGTGTGTTTCAATGGGCTTTTTAATTTTTGCTTTACGATGTTTTCTCTTAACAGCGATTTTCCGGGAACGGATTATTGCTGTTAAGTGAGGCACCACTGTATCATATACTGTTGATCAATTTATCTGCTCTTTCTTATATCTAAATTGCCATTTCACTTTAGTGACATATCTTGAACACTAGAATCCTCTTCAGAGATCTCAAGGTTGGTGTCTCATACTTTTTCAGCCTAGTAATTCTTGTTTTATTCTTACTGTTGAGTGATCAAAATGAGGAATGAGAAGAAGGATGAAGAATGCTTTGAGATTTTGTTCCCAGTTTTTTTAAACATTGTCCTCTCTTATCGCAGCCTTTGTGTACAAGACACCGTCCCCTTGACCTTTCAGTCCTGTGTTATGCCCAAAGACTGTGAAATGTCTGATTGGTCTTCATGGAGCTCCTGCTCAAAGACTTGCCACGCGGGGGATCTCTCGCCAGGATTCCGCAGTAGAACTCGGAGTATCAAGCATGTCGCTGTTGGAGCTGGCCAGGAATGTCCTGAAGCTGAAGAAAGGGAAGCCTGCAACACTCATGGTACTGGAGAATATCTTCATCCTTGCCCAAGGTATATGCCAGGCAGTGGATTCTGTGCTTGCTTTGTGTGTGTTCTTTGCTTATGAAAGGGAAAGGAGCTTAGTTTTGTAGGGAGGGAATTTGATGAAGTTACAGAGATGTTGATCTGAAAAATTGTATTCCTTGTGCCTCAGTTTCATGTGGAGGTGAGAGGTTTTGCTGGACTTGTTGACCTGTTGTCTTGTTGCGAAAATCTCAATTGATTAGAATGAAAAATGTAGCATCATGTTCTTTCCTCCATATTCTTAGCTACTTGGTGTAGGTGGTAAGAGTTACAGGTGTGGTAGCACATCACAGAACAAAACATAGATCAGTGGAGACATAAACATATGTTATAAGTAGAAAACTTACGATCCTGATCTAGACTGTGGTTTCCAGTTGCTTATAGTAATCTGCTACATCTGGATCATTAGAAAGAGTATAAAGCTAAAGTTTCTTCTTTCTGATCACAACACAAGAACAACAGCCTTTTCTATGTAAGCAGGTAATGTTCCTGGGACACTAGAATGCTGCGTGGAAAAAAAAAAGCCAAAGGCCAGTTGTGCCCCATGGACCAACCTAGGTAAAGGTAAAGGTTCCCCTTGACATTTAGTCCAGTCGTGTCCGACTCTAGGGGATGGTGCTCATCCCCATTTCCAAGCCATAGAGCCAGCATTTGTCTGTAGACAGTTTCCGTGGTCACGTGGCCAGCGTGACTAAATACGGAATGCCATTACCTTCCCACAGTGGTGATACCTATTTATTTACTTGCATTTTTACATGCTTTCGAACTGCTAGGCTGGCAGGAGCTGGGACAAGTGACGGGAGCTCACTCCATTGCATGGATTTGATCTTACCACTGCTGGTCTTCCAACCTTGCAGGAGAGAGACTTCTGTGGTTTAACCTGCGGCACCATCACCTCCCTTAGGGACCAACCTACTCATTTAGCAACTGAGGCAGCACACTGGATTCAAGCCACATACATCTTACTTGGTTCCCTTTGGGCTGGAATGTTAAATTGTTTCCAACATATGGCAACCTTCATCAAGTTTTCTACGTATGAAATACTCAAAAGTAGTTTATCCATGCTTTTTTCTGGTGCCATGCAGGTTGCTCAGGGCCGTACAAGTGGCCAGGACACATATCCCTATCAGTCTCAATCACTTGGCTGGCCCTTCCCAGGAGAGATTATGTGACTCTGGAGACACATATATAGAGAGAACAAATGTTGCTGAAATGAACTCATTCACATTTTGTGAATGGGGATGTGAAGGACAGTCTCTCCTGTATGATCAGAGGAACATGCTCAAGACTTCTTTAATGGCAGGTCCTTTTCTCTTGGAAATCACTCAAATATAGAGCTGAACCTTTAGCAGACAGCTTAGCAGATTGATGGCCATGGAAGTGATTTGTGCTCTTATTATTGAAATTTTCTCTTAGGTTTGGTCCAATCAGTTGAGCAGCTGCAATAATACAGGGTTGTTGGTTTTTTGTTGTTGTTTTTAAAAATTCTGCCTCAGAAATAGAAAAAAAAATATTCACCTCACTCAGAGAGGCTTCTCTTTCTGATAGTGATATGAATTCTGTTCCAATTCTTCTCTGAGTGGTCGAGATTTTTATTATCTTTTTAGTTTCACAGAGTAAACAATCATGAATGAGCATATTGATGTGGTTGACTGAAATGACTCCAGAACTTTGCTCCCTGTTTCCCGTACTTCTCAAGCAGATGATGTAATCATACATAGCATACAAAATCTTTCAAAGGGGGGCAAATATGCAAAGGTCATAATATAGTGTGCATTGTGTTACTTCAAAATCAGCAACCTGCTCATCATTCCGTGCATCTTGCTATCAGTAGGAAAGAGCGAGGGTACTTTAAAAAATGTTGCTTGATTAGATCTTGCAAAAACAGCTCTTTTAGGCTGATTTTTCACTTTTCTACTGCAATTCATGACAATCAGAAAGACAAAAGGATAGATTGTCCAACTGATTTCTGTGCGCAGTGACCTGTTTTATCTGACAGTCATGTGCTTGAAATATTCCAGCCTGCTGGCTAATAAGTGAAGAAAGAGATTTGTATTTGTAATTTATTCTTACATTTTTCTACTCAACAAAAAGAAGAGTAAAGTGAAAGGCCTAACCAGTGCTTAAAGGCCTGAGGTATTGTTAGGTCTGACATTGTTTTTCTAACCTGAAAACCTTGTTTTTGTTAAGTATATTGAAGATGCCTTCCACTAAAATATTTATGGGGAAGGCTGACGTCAGGTAGTCGGTCAGCATGAGCAAAGACACTGCCTTCAGGTTGATTGGAAAAGACTGAAACTGATTTAGAACAACGGATTATCATCATCTTTTCACCATATTCCTGGCTTGTTTAAAAACACTGAAGTGAGATTGTATGAAAACCAACAAGCATCTCTTGATTTGCATGGTATTGTGCTTTGTGTAGTCCACTGAAATAATTACTATAAGGGTATTTATTGGATTCTTGTGTTTTTTTTGTTTTTTGTTTTTTGTTTCTGTGTGCTGTCAAGCTGCTTCTGACTTTTTGTAACTCTACAGAAACTTCCAAAAGGTGTTATTATTTGTCTTCTAGGATAATTGTGTTTTCCATTGAGTCTTATATTCTGATATGTCCAAAGTATAGTAGCCTCAGTTCAGTCACTTGAGCTTCTGGTGAGAATTCAGATTTGATTTGCTCTTAAACCCACTTATTTGTCTCTCTGCCAGTACATGGTACCTGTAAAACTCTATTCCAACATCACATTTCAGACGAGTAAACTTTGTGCTTCACAGCTTTCTTCATTGTCCAACTTTCATATCTGTACATATGGATGCTTTTACCCTTCATTTCCAATGACTGCTCTTCCAAGAATCTCTCTCCCCCCCCCCCCCCGATTTCTTGGCTGCAGTCTCCATTTTCATTCTTGAGCAAGTCAAGGTATAGAAAATCTTATAAGAATTTCAGTTTCTTCATTGCCAACTTTAATGTTTCTTGCCAGAAATATGATGTGATCTGAATATCTTAAATTATAGATGTTTCTCGGTGTTGCTCATCATTCACCTGAATCTAATCAATCTCTTTGTACAACATGTTCTGCATACATATGAAACAGATAGGGAGATTAAATACACCCTTTTCAGACAACTGTGTTAATGGGAAATCATTCTGATTCCCCATATCCTGCCCTTACAGCTTTTGAAGGGGTTATAATGGCTGGTGGCAATGACTTCAAGAAATGTGACATTCTTTGAAGCCACTGATACATTCTAGTGCCCAATGACATGCAAGGTGCAGACTAGAGAGACATTCCTTCTGAGCTGGGAAGGACTGTGAAGGGAGAATGAAAAGGGACTGTCAGCTAGTTTCTTTCAACAATGTGAGGCAAAAAAAAACCCAACAGGTTTTTGGATACAGATGTGTCAAAGTTCTTATTTTGCCAATCTTTTTCTGATTACTTTTTTCTTCATACATTGCAGTGGGTCCTTTTTTGAGATGTGTCTCAGTGCATTGCTCATTCTGACAGTGAATTGGGGCATTTGAATGTTGATGTCTAAAACTTTTAAAGCTTCAAAGGGATTTTCAGTTGTTTGAAGTCAAATGTTTGATGTAAAAAATGAACCTTAACTGCTGTTTCCCTTTCCCTGTCTGTCCTTTTTCCTAAACAACAAAAAAAAAAGCTTTACTTTTAGAGGGTAGCAGTTGGTGAGCCTTCCTGACAGATTCTGACAGTATCATGGTTTGATAGTCTTTTATTATGGGGACTGTGGTCCTTGATAAGTTAATGCACTTTGCACAAGAGCCATCAGGTGTGGCAGGAGTAGAAAGTGGGTATGAGTCCCAATACAAGTCAGTCTTGTTGAAAAGAGTTGTATCCTGCACAGACTGAGGCTATTATATCTGAGTGGAGAGCTGTATGTTGCTTATTCCATCCTTAACTTCTTGGGTGCTCTTAAAGTGTTAAACTATTTTTTAGAGGTCCTGGATTTTCCTTTCTGTACATGTTATGAGGACAATAATGTGTCTTCTCTTGTTTAGAAAGGCTAATTTTAAACTTCTTGTACATAGTGGCTTTCCAAGATTAGTAATTTTAATGAAGTAATAATATAGCATCATTAGTGGTACAGCACTTACTCGACTTCTTTAAGCATGAAAAGCTTCTCTCACTTTCACATACATCAGAGTTTATTAGTTTAATAGTTTACTTCATATTGGTGACATTCTGGAGTGCTATAATGGTGAAACTAATGAGTACTTAGACTTGTTGAATAAAATCATACTGTTCTTGGGCTGCAATCCTCAGATTGCTTTCTTGGAAATAAATCCAAGTGAGCATAGTCTGACTTGTTTCCACTCAGAGGACTGATTTATTGAAATAATTTGAGTTATGCTAAGTAATATAGTTAGTGTGTCAATAGAAATAATCTCTCAAGAGGCAAAAATGACTGTTTCTCCTTGCATAAGCTTTCAACAGGAGGTAAATGCTGGTTTCACTTGCAAATTTGGTTGTTCTGGCATGGAGTTTTGAAGGAACTACATGTCTGGAGGGAAAATGGGCTGTCAGCTTCCAGTGGCACAGATGGCATCTTCTCTAGTTTAAGACGACCTTTTTAGAAAGGTCTGAAATAGTGTGGGGACATCCCCCCCTCTGGAAGATAATTGGCTCATGGAAAAAATCTCCACCAGAAATACTGATGGATGGAGCAAGAATCCAGAGCAGCCTAAATCTAGAAAGGAACAACATATGGAAGTATTTTAATTTGACAAGACCTTGTTATCTCTTGCAGAGTTCAAATGAACATAACATTGTTGTATAATTTTTAATGTAGTCTGCTTCTTGTTTTGGTGGAATACACAAGGGTTCTCCACAGCTGCACCCGTACTAATTGACTGAAGCTCAGCAGTTCTGAGAGCAAAACAAAACATCAGCTCTACCTAAAGTAGCCCCATTGAAATAAATGGGGCTTCTTTAAGTAGTAACTAACAAGGCCCGTTCATTTCAGTGAGCCTCCTCTACTTACTATATTTAGGCTTCATTATTTTCCGTATGCACCTAGCTTTCACATCCACTCTACAGTGAATTTTAGCTAAGCAACAACTTTAATGAACATAATTCGCTTAGAGCAAAATTTGTTAATGACTACACAAGGTTGGTAGCTCTCCTTAAACATTTCATACTGTAAACTGATTTCCATTTAGCCTTAGGGAATGTGACAGTTTAGAGTGATTGGAAACAATACACAGTGCATTTACTTTGTTGTTCATGTAACTTATGCAGAGTTGAGATGGTCTGCGTGAAAAAAGGCAAGCTGTATTTTTGAGATTTTTTTAAAATAAGGTTACACCTACAAAAGTTCTTCCTATTATGTGTTACGTATTGTGGGAGGACAGTTTTGCATTTGTCATTTTGAAGGCTGTCTGGTTCTTGTAGAGTCAGTTCTTAATTTCTCTCTCTCTGTGTCTTGGTTCTAATAGCTATGTGTTTCTCCAAATCCATGCAATATATTTTAAATGTTTTAAACTAGAATATTAATCTGCTATGGTCTGCAGTTACAAGTAATTGTTTCATCAAACCCATTTGTTTTGTTTCACCAAAAAAAGAAGCAATGGGTTCCATGATCAAGGCTGTAGAGTTGCTTGAGAGTTTATTTTGTGTGTTTGCATAGACACAGACCAATTTTCCAGTCTTCTGTGGCTCATTTGTATAGTTAGGATTAGGGACGTGCACTGTCTTTAGACAAATATGCAAAAAATTGACTTATTTAGGAGTGTTTGTATGACTTGGGGGGCAGCCACAAATCAGAACAAGAATTTGTTGTTCTCTGTGGGGCAAAGCATTATCACTCCCAATACTTTATGTTTCTGTTGGTGTTCATGGGATTAAAATTTGTTTAACCGTAGTGCACTCAGTGATTTGAACTGAAGAAAGGGAAACTGAAAGTAATACACTAGATCAGTAGACCAAGCTTCTAATGCCAGAGGAGAAGACACATGTCAGCTGACACCTTCAATAAAGCCCAAGATCTCCCATGGACATTCTGATCACTATGGAGGGATCAGACTAAGGTCACGGCAAGCTGCATACAGTATTCCCTTGTAGCTGTTCTACTCACCTGCTGTATTGTGTCAGTGGTGGGCAAAGTGGAAGAGGTTTGTTTTTGTTAGCTAGCATTCATATACTGGAATTTTCTTGCCTCTTTCTTATCTAGCTGCATGAATTTGCTAAACAGTTTAGTATGAGGTTGATGTGTATGTGACTATGGATGAAGGTCCGTATTCCTCTTGTATGGGCTTTGATTGCTGAGAAGCCTGTGAGTGCTATGATGCCCTGTAGGCGGAAGTGGAATCTTCCCGTCTCTCACATGATCATGCTTGAAGTACTGTACTTCAATTATGATATTGTTATTTGGATTGTTATTATTGTCTTATGGAATGACAATTATTTATTGTATGTTTTTATCATTGTAATTATGTTATGGTTGTATTTTAACTGCTTTTTACTATTGGAATGCGCTCTGGTATAATAATAATAATAATAATAATAATAATAATAATAATAATAATAATAATAATAATAATAATAATAATAATAATAATAATAATAATAATAATAATAATAAGTAGTAGTAGTAGTAGTAGTAGTAGTAGTAGTAGTAGTAGTAGTAGTAGTAGTAGTAGTAGTAGATGGCCCTCTATAGCTTCCACACACATCCTGACTCATAGCTGTTTTCATTGCAGTCGTCATCCCCCATGGTCCAGAAGTGCACAAATAATGTCACTGAGCCAAACAAGGATTGAGTTCAAGTTTCTCCAAAGGGGCACAGAATTAGTGTGCCCTTAATTTGGGCACAAAGAGACCTTCTTCTAAATAAGATATGCTTTGGAAGATAAAATCAACACCTCAAACTCTCTATTGGAGAGTTCTAGAAGCATCTAATAAACAGTTAGTACTTTTCCTCTGTTTACTTAACAGCAGGAGCAGGATCTTTCTCCCTGTGATCCATAACTTTTTGAAAAGTTTCAGGGTCCTGCAGAGCAATAGAACAGTTGTGTGCTGCTTGTTGTTTTCACTAGTATCTCATATGGAGATGCCTCAGAGAACATCCTCTACTTGCAAGATAACTCTGCCACCTAGTGACTAAAGTTAGTAATTCAGGCTGCAGATAAATGGAAATTACCTAAAATTAGTTAATCCATTTTAAAAACCACACAGTTCCCAGATATAACCCATGGTTTGTTTGTTTGTTTGTTTGTTTGTTTGTTTGTTTATTTATTTGATTTATACCCCGTCTATCTGGACTACCAGACCACTCTAGGTTTATGTCCACTATGACCATGAATACATATTTTATTTTATTTATTTAATTGTTTGATTTCTATCCCGCCCATCTGGTATATTCTACCACTTAATATTTTTATTAATATTATATTATATATTATATATTATATAATATATTAAATGGCATATTAATATTTAGATAGCAGTTTTTCTACTTTTTCTTTTTTATCTGTACAATGTCAAGAACAGTTGTGAGACTGTTTACTGAGAAACATCAACTTGACCATTTACCCTGGAATTTAAGACAAATTGGGCACAAGTGGATTTAAATTAAAGCCCCTTTGACTACATGATGAAAAGTTCAGTGCAGGGAAGCCCATTGTGGAAGTTTCTTTTCTGAACAGGAAATCACCTTTGGTTTTGGTTCAGCCCACAGGGTTTAAATTTGTTCCATCTGGGTTGACATTGCTTTTAGCTGTTTTCTGCCAGTGTAACTGCCTGATCAAAACCACAAGGATGGGTGTCAGTTCCCCTCAACCAAGCGCCCCTAGTCTCCACACAGCATCTTTTTTTAAAAATGGTTTCAACTCAGCACTAGAACACAGTATTTCTTGGGAACATAGGAAAACTAAATAGACAAAAAGGGAGAGGTGGCAATTGCTGATTAGCACCTTGTTAGTACCTTAAGACAGCTTTTGCTGTTGGAATTCTGTGCAAATGTAACTCTTTTCCTGCTGACAACTTTAAATTATTACCTGGACAGCTACAGTAATTTATCCAGGAAAATCTGATCTGATAAACTGCAAATACACAGTGGATCAAATTGTATTTTCTCTGCTATGTAGTTACACCCGAACTCTGATTTGATTTATTCTGTGAAACATTTGGAATTGCTGTCTCAATAATTTGCAAGCAAATTAGAAGAAATTTGGCATAAGACAGATGTGCGAAATAAGCTTTAAATAGCAGTGTTATGTCTCGTATTCTTCACAAGGTATTCATGGAAAACATCTGAGTGGAGAAGATGTGATATTACTCTTCTGCTGGAACAGCAGAACCTCCGATACAATAAAGAGACAACCCTCTGTGGAGGTGGGATACAGCTTCGGGAAGTATATTGCGCCCAGACTATGCTAGAGGAAACATACAGCCTCAAGGAAGGTATGTCAGAAGTTGTTTACATTGACTATAAAGAAATAATTAGTATGAAATACAAATGGAATCAAGAATATATTTGTACTGCAATAAACTGGTAGAGGTTAAACAGGAGGACAAGTAAACTGATGTTCCTAACACAATTTTGAAAAAGAAAATACTTTAATGTTAGTTTCAAAATGTTATTTTTAGATTATATGCATCCATTTCCTAGTCTTCATGTTTAACACAGAAGTAATAATTTTAATAGCAACTCATTTATGCTCATGGCTCTCTATCTACCCTATGAATTGTGAAGTATCCAAAAAAGTTGATTATTTCTTCTCATTTCATGTACACATCAAGCTCATACATGATGAAAGACTTTGCCATTCATTTCAGTGGAGGCTGAGGAGGATTAGCATATGGAAATATTCTTGCATCTACATGATCTACCGTATTTGCCGGCGTATAAGACGACTGGGCATATAAGATGACTGGGCATATAAGACAACCCCCCAACATTTCCACTCAAAATACCACCTTCGGTGGGGCGGCCAGGCTCTGCTGCGGCACCGGCGGTGGCTGCCCAGGGCTCTGCCTGGGCCTGCCCTGGAAGTTCATGGCCGGCGACGAGGCCCAAGGAGGGCGAGGAGGAGGGGAAGCATCCGGGTGGGGTGGCAGCAGGGGAGGAGGAGGAGGAGGAGGAGGAGGAGGGGAAGTGGCTCTCCAGCGGCAGTCAGGCGAACGGGCAGCTGGTTCAGCAGCACGGGGCGGCGGGCAGCACGGGGGGCAGGCTCTGGCTGCTCTGGCATGGCCGGCTCTGCTTCCCTCCCTCCTTCCGAACCGACCGCCTGCCTGCCTGCCCACCTGCCTTCCTCCCCAGCCGGCGTGGCCCCACGTCACTCACTCAACAGCGGCGGCTCCTTCGAGAAAGTCTGACCCCACTCTCCTGGCCCAACTGAAGTGATCCCAGGGTATAAGATGACCCTCCCCCCACTTGGAGGCGTGTTTTTCAGGGCAAAAAAGTCATCTTATACGCCGGCAAATATGGTACATGTGTTTATTAGAGGCCTCAGACAATTTGTAAAGTAGATATCATAGATTATTCATTTTTTAAAAAATACTGTGAGAGGAAGAATTGGAAATAGTAGTGTCAGAAAATTAGAATACAATCAGAAGAAGCAAGCGTGTGTATGTGCATTCATATTTTTAAGAGGTGCAAGAACTGGAGACATGTTCTGGATTCAGAAGAAACACAAGTAAACAGACAGATACCTACTGCTTCTGTAAAATGTTGCTTTGTGGAGAGATGTAAAATAGTAGAAGCTCATCTGAGGACTGGCTTGTTTACAGAGGCAAAATAGGTCTATCTTTGAGATAGGTAGTTTCCCCCGTTGTTCTGCTTGAATGATTCACCTACTGCTGGCTGATTATCTCTCCTGTCAATATGAAGGAATAACTTTTTGCCACCTGTTCCAAACCTCCCCCCCCCCTGCTTTGCCTCCCACAAACTCCAAATACATCAAGTCATTTATGAGAGGAATCTTTGCTTGAGGGCAGATACTCTCTCTGTAACACAGATTACCCACAACTGCTTTTGATTGTCTTGTCCTGTTTGTCATGTGTTCTTCTGTGCAGCAAACTGCCAAATTTTGCATAGATTAATGCACTTTTTGGTGATTCCTGCACTTCAGCTATAACAATCCTGCACAGCTTGGTTTTCTCCTGTGTACACAGGAAATAATTCATTCTATGCGGGAATTCTAGCAGTCCTGAGCAGCTTGGCATATCTTTTTTTTGGGGGGGGGGGGAAGGATCACAAACAATCCAAAATCATCTGAGACTCCCATGAGACTTATTGGGGGCAAAGAATTCATGCAGATAAATCATGTTGTGAGGAGAAAAGAGCCTCCCCCTCCCTGAATTTTAACAAGAAGAAGCAGGATTCTCATCACAAAATCTGTGTTATGAAGAAATGAAGAACTGTCACTCAGAGACTCTGGCATCAACTAGCAGAAGAGGATTTCCTTCTGCACTGAAGCTCTGTGGGCCATCCATAAGCCTGCTCCAGAAGAGTTCTGCAGGTTTTAGGACAGATGGAAGACTTTAGGGGAGAAGGAGATTTGCCCCCTCCTGGAAGCTCTCTTGATGGAAGCAGTATGAATCAATCAAATAACAGGGTTTCATTTTGTCCTTCCTTTGTAACAATGCCTGTTTGTTTGTTGAATGATATTGTGTTACAGTTGCTGAAAGGTCAAGGTGTCTCACAAACATTGGCCGAAGTCATGTTGCTTAATGTAGTAAATTGCATTACAGTAGGCTCCTGGATTCAGTGGGGATTTGGTGAGTCAATGCCTCCATAAGTTCTATTGCTTCAAGCAGGCCTAAACTAAATGAAATTATGCTAAAATAATTCACAACTAAAGTAGGCCCATTTGAATCAGTGGAACTTACTGAGGACTTGACTCTCCAAACCCCTAGTAATTCAATGGGCCTATTTTAGTGAGCCTTATTCATTTAACTCAATAGGATTTCGACCACTGTTTCAAGATCCTTGAGCCTGGTATTTTATAGCATTTGTAGGTCTGGTGCAGAGGTAACAACCTCAGTCCAGTAAATCATAGTTTAATTAACCAAGAATCTATGTTGTGTGTGTCCCCTTCACTTTCCTTCTTTCCTCTTCTCTCTGCTATTACTGAGAGTCAAAAGTAGTTGGGTGGCTAATAGGTTGGACAGAGACACGGGAAACCTGGATTCACGTCTCCACTTGGCCAAGAACTTAACTGGGTGACCTTGTGCCAGTTGCACTGCCCCCTCCTAACTTACCTGATAGAGTTATGAGGATAAAATGGGGAGAAGAAGACTCATGTAGGTCTTGAGCTCACTGAGGGAAATGCAGGATATAAATGTAAAACGTTAACCGTAGTACAAAGAATCATCATCCTTGTCAGCACTGGCACCAGCAGAATTAACACCGGCATTGTTTTTCATGGGTGAAACACATAGGTGAAAACACCGTTTCCTCATTCTGACATAATGGCTGAAATCCAGTTGGTGCAATTGTGTCACATAAACAGTGAGAATGTCATCATCCTATATCTTTAATTTTTATTTTAATTAAATTCCAAACTTCCTATCCCTGCCGTCAGGTTCCAAGAGTTCCCAGGGCCCCCTTTCTTTCTGGGAGAACTTTCAGGAGCTTTGGAATGATGTTGAGGGAAGGCTTTAAAATTGGAAAATCATTGCCAGTGGTCCTGCTGCCAGATCAGGACCAGTGCTCACAAATCTGATGGCAATGTTACGATTTTAAATGCACTGACCTCCATTCCAAAACTCCCAATGGCTTCTCCAGGCAAAAGAAATCCCCAGGGACGTTCAGAACATGAAGGTGAAGAGAGAAAGTTTTTAATTTAATTAAAATGAAAATGCTCAGGGAGGGGGGTGGCATCACCATTTACATGGTGTAGTTGTGCCACTTGGGTTTCAACCGATATGTGTATGATTTAACAAATGCTGGGTATTTGGTGCTAAAAGTATTCTCAGAAAGGATAGAAAGGAGGAGTGGATGCAATGCTCATCTTTCTTAGAATGAAGTGTGCTCTACTGAAGTCAGATCATTATGTCGGAATCAGGCCATAGATTAGTCCTCCTTTGCAGTAATAGCTCCAGATTAAATTACACCCATTACTTCTTTCAAGGGTAAGATTAAGAATAAAATAGAGAGGCCAGAGAGAATGGGGACTTGGATGGACATGGATTATGATGATAAATGCATTTTAAGGTAAAGGTAAAGGTTCCCCTTGACAATTTTTGTCCAGTCGTGTCCAACTCTAGGGGCGGCGCTCATCCCGCTCTTCAAGCCATAGAGCCAGCGTTTGTCCGAAGACAATCTTTCCGTGGTCACATGTCCAGTGTGATTTAGACACGGAACGCTGTTTACCTTCCCACCGAGATGGTACCTATTTATCTACTTGCATTTGCATGCTTTCGAACCGCTAGGTTGGCGGGAGCTGGGACAAGCAACGGGCGCTCACTCCGTCACGTGGATTCGATCTTACGACTGCTTGGTTTAAGGAGATGCTTAAACTAGAATTCTCTCTCTCTCTCTTTCTCTCTCTCTCTTCCCATGACTGCATTTTAGATCTGCATTACAGTAAGAAATAGAAATAGAAAACAACAACCATTTGCATGGGCTGATTAACGTATAGGAGGTGCAGGATCCAGCAACCTCGTGTCTTGTCTGCAGTCAATAAATATTATATGGCTGAAATCCTTTAGTGCAGTTATGCAAATAGCATAACATTTAGATGCAAATTCCAACAAGTTAAGAAACCTAGGGACGTGGTGGCGCTGTGGGCTAAACCGCAGAAGCCTATGCTGCATGGTCAGAAGACCAAGCAGTTGTATGATCGAATCCACGCAACGGAGTGAGCGCCCGTCACTTGTCCCAACTCCCGCCAACCTAGCGGTTCGAAAGCATGCAAATGCGAGTAGATAAATAGGGACCACCTCGGTGGGAAGGTAACAGCGTTCCGTGTCTAAGTCGCACTGGCCATGTGACCACGGAAGATTGTCTTCAGACAAAACGCTGGCTCTATGGCTTGGAAACGGGGATGAGCACCACCCCCTAGAGTCGAACACGACTGGACAAAAATTGTCAAGGGGAACCTTTACCTTTACCTTTTTAAGAAACCTTTATAAGCCTTTTCTGTGGCACACACCAAATCCTGTGAATTAGTATGCTATGGATAATGCTAAGAGTAGAGATAAGCACAAACCTCGGTTCTGAGTTTCATGCTGGTTCACACGTGCCCTTCCCCTGCCTCCCCGGCCAATGGCACACTCGCCAATTGGAGTGCACTCCCCCTCTTCGGCTGTTCAGCCAGTCCCTGGCAGGGACACGGGCTTATCTGTCCTGCCTCCTTGTGTAAGTGGGCAATCAGCCAAGGAGGTGGGACAAGGAAGCCCGTGCTCCTCCTGGAGACTGGCTGAACATCTGAAGAGGAGGAGGAGGAGGAAAGGAGCACATGCCATCTGGTGAGTGGGGGATCCAGCCAGGGCACGGAGGAAAGGGAACGTGTGGCCCCTGTGGTGCCATGTGTATGAACTGGCACAAACTTCAGAACCACGGTTCATGCCCATCTCTGGTTAAGAGGTTTTTTTAAGGCAGTTCACTTCCAAAAGTTGTTTATGTAACTGTGCAACAGGATTTCAGCCGTATCAGTGTAGCTTCTATGAAACTGTATTCTCTTAGGTAGCCAGGTTTAGGGTCTAAAAAGCCAGTAAATGTGAAATTCTTCAAACTTTGTCCCATTGTCAGCCAGATTCCACACTGCCTGTATCCCTGGACCACCAGATGATGCCATGTTTCCTTCCTCTCTAGATCCCCTCCAGGTTTTGCGTTAACTGAGCTCTGCTTTGTCTTTGGGCCTAATTCAAAATGCTATTATTTTTGAAGCTGAAATTTGCCAACTAGAATGAAGAGTGGAAGAATAGATAGAAGTAATGTGAAGTTGCCTTCTAGAAAATGTAGCATGTGTCTGTTCATGAGAGCGGCAGAACAAGAAGGATCTCTCTGTGTTTTGTTTAACAAATTATTTAGGAATAATGCCTTGGCATACCTTAGCAGTGGAGGCGTTTTGCTACTTCAACAGGAGAAAACTGGCAGATAATCTGGCACTGACATAAAGTAAATACTTGCACCTGGTTCTTATTTACACTGCAACAGTCTTCTGTTCTCCTTCAGTGCTGGTTCACTCACTGATTGTACTCTCCAGGGGCAGTGTTATTCCTTTGAGTAATTTTCATACACATACTAATGTGTGATTCATGTGACTAGCTTGCTTGCAAATAGTATACATACAGCATCTCGAATATGGCTTCAAGCTACTAGTTTAATTCAGAACACAAGCTAAGTATACTGCGCATATAGATGGTCAAAATCCATCTATAGTGGAATACTTTTCACCGGGACATACTGAAGCATGTACTTAATTCTCTCACTGAAATTGATTGGACCTAGATTTCAATGTAACTGAATCAAAATATGATTATAGCATTCGAGTATTGGAATTATAATAGGAGTCATTCTCTAACTAGAACTGCAATGGTCAGAATCCTCTGGAAGGCAAACATTGTGACTCACTGTGGTTTCTCGCTGGCAGTTAACAAGTTTATGTTTTTATTTTGGAGCATGCAACAACACAATAGGATTTTAGCCAATATATTAACAAGATCCTTGAATCATTAGAGCTAAATCCAGTCATTAATCCCAACTAGAACACAATAATTGAACCAATGGTGCCTGCATAAGGATTGACTTAACGAACCCTGTTCATTCAGTAGGTCTGCCAAAGTTGAAGTTAGTCCTTTGTGTATAACCTTTTCGGGTTCAGAATCTCTCTTTAACCTTTAACAGACTCCACAGTTAACCATTTAGGTTCATGATTCTCCTTTTTTTTCTTTGATTTTTCTTTGTTTACTGCTCTTTCTCTCTTGAGAAATGTAAACAACAGTAGAAGAAACTGCTAACTGTCCTGTGGAGGAAGGCTACAATAAGCCAAAGCATGACACAAAAGTACTGCATCTACAGCTGTGTGACTCTCTAAGGCAGTGATTCTCAAACTGGGGTCCCCAGATGCTCTTGGACTAAAACTCCCAGGAAGACTTCACCATTACCTGTGCTGGCCAGGATTTCTAGGAGTTGTAATCCAAGAACATCGAGGACCCAAGATTGGGAACCACTGTTCTAAGGTGAAACTTAGAGCAACACCTCTATCACAACTGATCTTTTAGATTTAAGAGTTTATGTTTCATTGGCACCATCTTTTCAGCAGGGATTGTTGTTTCATGAGTGGAATGCATGATAGTGATTCTTGGGTATGTGTGTGTATGACATATGTGACTGTGTCATTCAGTGGCAGCCCTTTGCCATGTGGGATCAATTCACAAAGCAGTAGTTCTCACAGCTGGAGGTACATCTAAAAGATACTGAAAGAAATGTACAAATAGCAATACAGTAAATAAGATTCTGAACCTTTATGTCTGCTCAGAGGAGAGCGAGAGAGCATAGCTGTCACAGGATGAAAAACAGAGCTACTGATCTGGTGAATTGATTTTTTTTTCCAAAAGGGAAATGGTTAGTACAAAATAAATATTTCTTCCAAATGACCTAATTTACTTGATAAAGGACATACCTTCACAGCAGGAAATAAATGTATTCTAACCTGGCTGTGTTAAATTTACACTGTTGGGATGTTCAGCTATTGATCTGTAGGTTCACCACCAAACACTTCTGTGAGTAGAATTGATAAGATTAAAGCCACATAATGGAATGATAAATATGTAGCAGCTGGCTTCTTTAGTGGAGACCCTTTGAAACAAGACATAAAAGGATTGTACTTAAATCTTTGGGGTGTACAACTGCCATGCTGAACATTTGTAATTCAAATATATAAAGGCTTAAATTCATGAAAGGGAGAAGAATCTGAGTAATCACCAAAGTGGGATATTTTTGGTTTTTAAAAGGATATGCTGAAAGTGGAAGGAGCAAATAGTGTAAAACGAAAAGGCTAATATGGGAATTGTTGTTTAGTTGTTAAGTCGTGTCCGACTCTTCGTGACCCCATGGACCAGAGCACGCCAGGCCCTCCTGTCTTCCACTGCCTCCCGCAGTTGGGTCAAATTCATGTTGGTCGCTTCGATGACACTGTCCAACCATCTTGTCCTTTGTCATCCCCTTCTCCTCTTGCCTTCACACTTTCCCAACATTAGGGTCTTTTCCAGGGAGTCTTCTCTTCTCATCAGCTGGCCAAAGTATTGGAGCCTCAACTTCAGGATCTGTCCTTCCAGTGAGCACTCAGGGTTGGTTTCCTTAAGAACGGGTAGGTTTGTTCTCCTTGCAGTCCAGGGGACTCTCAAGAGTCTCCTCCAGCACCACAAGTCAAAAGCATCAATTCTTCGGCGGTCAGCCTTCTTTGTGGTCCAGCTCTCATTTCCATACATTGCTACTGGAAAAAACTTAGCTTTGACTTTGCTTTTTAAGATGCTGTCTAGGTTTGTCATTGCTTTCTTCCCAAGAAGCAGGTGTCTTTTAATTTCTTGGCTGCTGTCACCATCTGCAGTGATCATGGAGCCCAAGAAAGTACGAGTATAATCTGTCACTGCCTCCATATCTTCCCCTTCGATTTGCCAGCAGGCGATGAGACCAGTGGCCATGATCTTAGTTATTTTGATGTTGAGCTTCAGACCATTTTTGCGCTCTCCTCTTTAATTCCTCATCACTTTCTGCCATACTTTGGTGCAAATAGCCATCTCCTGCATCTTGCTGCAATTTCTGTCTCACAGAGGATGGTCAATAAATCCCTTCCCTCTCCCTCCCACCCCCGCTGGAGTAGATGCAGCAATTTCTGTGACTCGCGGCAGGATCTGCCCAAATTTGTTCAGGAAATGGAAGTTCCTATTTCAGAGTTTCTTTCACAGTGTTCACTGGCTGCTACTTATCTTGGTCTACCCTTCTGTGTGTCTTGGGGTTTTGATATCCAGCATGGGGAATGAAACCAAAAAGTGCTTACTGTGTTGAATACTCTGTGCCATGAAAAAAAAGACATGAATAATTTCCATTTGCTTTTGTTATAACTAAAATGTTGTATTTTAGCTTTCCCTCTGGCATGAGTTTCCATGCTATGTCTAGTACTGTGCTGGAATGTCTAGCGGTAACATTAAGTCCCCCTGTAGGTGCTATGTGCCATTATAGGCTCTATAGCTCATGAGAAGCTCATTAGAGGCAGGCTGTTTTTGTCTGGTCCTCCCCCCTTCGCCCCAGCGAGCATAAAACCTTTCTGTGAAAATCTCTCTAGCCCATGCAGCTTAGCAGCCTACTGTTCTTTCACTGCTGAACAACGTTGTTTAAAAGGATGGAAGTTGGCCTGGCTTTGCAAAGGCCCACTTGTGACTCTTTCCTGAGACTACATCATTTTTCTTTTCAGAGCCTCACTTGGCAAGGCACTTGGGTCATGTTGGTGACCTTTAGTTTTTCCACAGATCGGTAGGTAGTTGGACACAAACAATTCTGTAATCTCAAGCATGGGCTCACTCCTCAGTTTCCAGAGCACATCTATGGCATCTGAAAAGCATTAACAGGATCCATATCCCACTTACCTGTAAGCATTTTAAACAGTCAGATCCTACTGCTCTGTTCCCAAAGCTATTTTGGTCATTAGTGCTCTTGGTTTATTGACTTCCTTGCAATAAAATCATAGGGGAAAAAACTTGTTCAGTGTTCCAAACAATTAAAATACCATGAGGTCATTTTTATTACAGAAGAGCAACATGATTTGCAGACTCTTGACTCATGTGTTCATATTATCTTACCATCAATAACTGAAAATGTTTTTCTAATTAATTTATCCTAATTCTGAAATGATATAATATGGTTCACAAGATCTTAAGTAGGCATATTTATATGTGATCTACATAAATCTAAGAGGTTTATGGATCACAGCCTGTGCTTTTTTGAGAGTCACAACTAGTAGAGGGGTTTTTAAAAAAAATTCATACAATCTCTTCATAGAACTCACGTAACAATAAATTTCAAAAACTTCTCTCAGGCTTTAGGCATATATTCTCTTCTGGAGAATATCAAGATTCATTGCCCTGAAAGTTTAATATTGACTAAAGAAAAGTCAGATTCAATAGTCATCATGAAGGACAATATATCTTGATGTTCTCATTCTGTTAACATCCATTCAATTTTTTTTGGTTGCAAGTATCTTGAGCCTGGTGTATTTTTCCCCATATAGCAGATTTCCCCCTCAAGTCTTAAGGGGATGTAAATTTAAAGATCTACAACAATGCAGCCTTTACTTTCTAGGAGAACAAAAAGTAGCTCTCAGAGAATGATTACTAGTAATGAATACAGTTATTGGCATATGACCTTCAACTGCTTAATGTATTATGTGCACCAGTGTTAGTTTGATGAAGTAAGTAGTCAAAGGCTACTGGCCCTTTGTGACAGTTCAGATAATTTACTAAGCCAGTGACTTATGTAAGTAATATCTGGTCTTTGCATACTGTTGGTTTCTCCTTCTCTGATTGCTCAAGTGGAAACCTACAGGAAAACAGCATGAAATTGATCATCTCAAATTTATTACCTTTCTTTGGTCACAATATTTTCAGATTTTAGCTTCAGTTACTAATACTGTATTGGAAACACACTGGAGGAATGGAACTGGTAAAACCTCAAATATCTCACTTACCTTGAAAGCCCTATTGGGGTTGCTGTAAGTTGGTTCTGACTTGATGGCACAGAACACACACTAACATTGGAATGCAGGTATCTCTGATAGATTAATAGAATATGAAAGTTCTGAAGTTGCCAAGTTTCACATAATTGAATTGTAATGTCAGTTACTAAAATAATCTAGATATTTAACAAAGGCAGTTGTCTTGTCTGTGGTTGGAAATAATTCTAATTTAGGTGAGCTGAAGGAAAGTTAGGCCATCAGTTTATTTATTTATTTAATATGCTGCCTTTCTCTCCATAGGGGGCCCAAGGCAGCTCACAACAAATAAAATCATACAATAATAACAAGGTATAATACTATATAAAACTGTATATTAAAAAATTAGTTAAACATAAAATTAAAACAATTTTAAAAACAATCTTGAAAAACTTTTAAAATACCTAATTTTCAAAAACAGAGTGTTTCCTAGACATTTATAACTTAAAAGCCAGTCTGAAAAGGAAGGTGTTTACCTGATGAGGGAAGGGCAAGAGGGAGGGGGGCAATTTGACTCCTTGTGCAGTGAATTCCAAAGCCTGGGAGCAGCCACTGAAAAGGCACCAAACTCCAAAACTTTGAACAGCCTCTCTCAGTGTTTTCATGTAGATGTTCAATAATATGGGGGACAGGGCTGGACCCTGAAGGGCACCACAAGTCAATGGCCAGGTATTGAACAGAAGTTCCCTATCATCACCTTCAGAATTTGGCCATCCAGGGAGAACTGGAACCACTGCAAGACAGCATTCTGACCCATTCCAGACAGGCATCTCAGAAGGATACCATGGTATCATGATATCATGATGGTATCGAACACGGCTGAAAGGTCCAGCAGGACCAACAGGGACACACTCCCCTTGTCCAGTTCCTGGTGCAAATATCCACCAAGGCAACCAAAACTGTCTTTCTGTAATTGGATCTGAAGCCAAATTGAAATTGATTTAGATAATCTGTTTCAACCATGAACCTCTGGAGCTGGGATGCCACCAAAAACTCCAAAACCTTGCCCCAAAATGGAATATTGGAGACTAAGTAATGAAATCAAAGTTTCGTTACTATAATCAGTTGCATGCCACTTGAAGAGCAAAGCAAAACAAAACAAACCACACAATTGCCCCCCCCCCCCCAAATCCTGCCCTTTGTCATATACATGTTGAGCCACATTATATAGTGATGTAATTCCCATTGCATGAATAGCCGGGGGGGTGGGGTGGGGTGTTAATCAAGTGAAAATTCTCTTCCAGTATACAAACATATCCCAGCCTGGTTTCTGTGTGCATTAAGGGGGCAAATTACTAGGCTAACCTTGCTGTTTCGTTTTCCCTTTCTTTTTCTGTTTTATTTCTCAGTGACGTAGTCTGATATTCTTAGGAACACAGCTTTTTCCTCCTTCATGTGCTGCCTTCTCCTCTTACAGCTTTTTCCTCCATGTTTTAAGCTAATGTAGCAACCTGAATAACTTCCCTGAGACAGAGTCCTGACAATAAAACCCATTACTTTGGTTCATCTTAAGATCGTCTCTTTGTTTCTAAATCAGGCCCAAAGCTTGTCCTTTACATTCGCTCCATTATTTTCCAGAAGACTGTGAGCATTTCAAAATTCCTGCAGTTCTTAAGAATTACTGCATAACCTTTATTTCTAGTAATCAAACGGAGACAGCTCCAGCTGTAATGTTTTTGGTGGTGGTAGTAGTCGAGAGAAAGAATCCTGTACTGTTCTTTGGCTCTCAAACATTGCCCTTCAAAACACTTTGGACTTCAGCTTCCAGAAACTCATTGGCCATGCTGACTGGGACTTCTGAGAGGCTAAGTCCAAGAGCATCTTGGACCTCATTACTGAGAATCACTGCTGTAGTGTTCAGTGCTAGAACGTGTGCACATGTAATCTTGTTCTCATCCTAAGATCTTATATTTTGATGTTTACATTTCTTAGTAAATGTTTAGGAGTTATGTCTCTCAGCAAATGTATAAGATTAATAATCATACTTTTGCACCTTCCCATTCTTCAGACGACCCCAGGCCAGCAACCAGTATAATTGTGTGGTTTTTATTTTTCCTGCACGAAGGATATTTACCTACAATGATAGCAACTGGAATCTGCTGCATGTCATTTGTTTGTGATGTTTCTAAAACTTCCATTTCTGAAAAACATGTCACAATTTTTCTAATGCCAAGAATTAATGTGCAGGATTATGTTTATATCACAGGTAAGCTTGAAGACAAATGGATGATTGCCAAAAGAAATTGCCAAGTTACGTCCAAACAAGCAACATGGCTACAGTAACATGGCCCAATATTGCTTTCTTGCTGTTGAAACTGAATCAATTTTTTTTGGTAACAAAATGCAGTAAGCTTTCCTGTTTGCCACTGAATTACCGGAATGATAAACAATTTTACAAAGCCTAATGCTGAAGGGCATATTAAGAAATTCATGAGGTTCTTTGGAAGGGAATGGCTTGATGGTTAAAAAGGCTAATATTTATTTATCTTGCACTTTCTGCCATTTGACTTTTAGGACCTGGAGAAAGGGACTATTTACTTTGGGAGTAAAGTGGATTGAATTTCTGCCAACTTGGTGTGGTCCCTAAATGAATATGTCAAAGGCAATGTTGTTTCTCGGGAAAAAAATAATTCTGAAAGTACCTTTGCCATTTAAGCAGAACTTTCCATTAGCTTTGAATTAAATTTCCATAATTACCATTTCATTCCAGAGTCATATCTGACAAGTGTTGGAGCAACAAAATATTTATGATGTTTGCCCACTAAGTTAAACACAAACAAGAATTCCTGTTGATCCTTAATATTTCTATATTTCACCTTGCCTCATGTGAACAACTAGAATCAAACCATTACAGATCTTGTTTATAACCTAACATGAAGTGAGTAGTGTGTTAAAGGGCAAAAAGTGAATCCCGCCAACTTAGAGTAAACCTCTTAAATCAATGGTGTATGCATCAATGTTGATTTACCATTCAGCAGTTGATTCAATGGGAGGAACTGCTGGATTTAGGCCAAATAGTCTTCCACCCTCCCAAAGTATTTCAAAGGCTATTTAATTTTCTCTTCCAGATATGTGTATGTGCATGTGTGTGGTCTTGATTATACCAGCTGATGGCAAAAGCTTTCCTTTCTTGGTCCCCATCTCAGATTGCAGCTTGCTGATAAACCAGTGTGTTGTAGTGAAATGTCAAGGCATAGGATTTATGGGCGGCCCAAGTTCATTTGTGGCCCTCTTCTCCTACTCACAGAACAGCTTCTTCTCCTTCTCTTTCCCCTTGTCTTTCTCCTCCTCCTCCTCCTCCTCCTCCTCCTCCTCCTCCTGGAGGATGGATAGCATCATCATGGCTCTTCTGATAGCAGAGGCAGCAGCAGCACTTAACAATGTAGTTGTATTACAAATACCTGTTTTTTAAAAAATGCTTAGACTAATGAGGATAAATTGCAACCAACAATTTGTAATCCATTCATTAAAGTGATACTTTCAGTGCAGGGAAGTGGATATACACCTGGAGGAATGAGCTTATGAGTTATGCGTTCTTAAGTTTGGTTACAGGCTAACATGCAAAAAGGTACGGGCAAAGATGAGGTCTGAAAAATGATATGAAGAATCTAAGAGAGGTGGTATCACATAGGTGTTCAAGGAGAGCATTTATAAGCATACAAAGTAGCAAAAAAACAACCCATAGTTGAAGACCTTTGGGTCATGGAATATGGTATATCTGGAGGAACAGACATCACAGAGGTCTTGAAAAGTAAAGCTTTGCTGGACGGATTTATAGATTACACCTGGAGAGAGGTCTTCCTGTAATGAAATAGTGGATTTCCAGTGTGCATTGTGCAGTGTTCCCTGGGGGAAAAAAAATCTTAGGAACTGGAATTTGGAGATACAATTTTTTATTAAAATGAATTCAAAGACTGTTCGCTACTGTTAATACTTTTAGTGAATATTCTTAAATTAATTAATAATATTAACTGTTAGTTACTGATCAGCAATGTGTTACTTTTGAATTCCCCCCCCACCTGCTCTCATCTCAACAGGATAAATTAAAATAATGTGAAACATGAATTGTTAAAAGCAAATTGTTAATGTCATTGGTGCTACCATAGTTAAAATAGCAACTTTTGAAACTATTAAAATTATAGTAAATTAGGGGCATGGAAATAATTTTAAACAAATGGAAAAACCCAAGAAATAAACCCTATTAATTCTAAAATCCAGTGCTAATCATGGACATTATTCACTGTCGCGTTAGACTGCTATTAACTTGTCCTTTATGTTACTTGTATACTTGCTGGGAAAATGCATCTGTAGTGTTTTCCAGATCTCTCCACTGTTTGAAGATCGGATCTGTGCATTCTCTGTGTGAGTGTGTTTTCTTTCTCTTTTAAGTGACTAGACCTGCTGAAAGAAAGCATTGCCTTGCTTCTCCTCCCCCAGCATCTCAACTGTGCAGTATTCCGTGTCCTTCTGAGTGCTTAGTCTCTTCATGGTCATCATGGGGCCCTTGCGTTCTTGAAAACTGCCAAGAAATTCAAGGGAGAAAAGGTACTTTCTAAACTATCTAACAGGGTTGTTGCTTTTCTGGATGGGGAGCTCACTGTGCTTTCAGCTAGCCCATTATCATACCAGCTAAGTCAAATGGATAAAAAATGTCCCTTCTGTGCTTTAGGTTTTATAGTCAGTTATGGTATTTCTTTCAGACTTTTTCTTTAAAATGATAAATCCGAATCTGGATTTGATCAGGTGTTCTGTTAGAAGAAATCTAAATGAGAAGAATGCAGTACAGTATATCAGATACCCGTTCCTCTATAAACCAGGTTAAATATTTTTATTTTTGTTCAGTGATCTGCTGCAGGATAAGTGTATTAATTCTTCAGGTTCCACTAAATATGTCAGCTTCAAATAATTTAAACTGATTGGTCTCATTAGTTTGTCTAATTCAAGCATGAACAGCTGTGGGCCTCCACGTTTTTGGGATAGAACTCCTATAATCCCTCACCATTGTCTATGCTGGTTTAGGCTGGAAGAGTTTGGAACCCAGAAATACCTGGAGAGACATAGTCATCCACTCCTGATCTAAGGGTTTGCTGGTAGTAAGTCTAAACTGAGATTGTTAACCTTGGATGGTTTGCACTGAACTTTAATGTATGTCAAGACTCTTTTGGCATACAAGTTGACTGTGCAGCTTGTAGCTCAAAAGCAAATGGGAAAGAACCCTGGAGATTGGTGTGCTCCTATATGCAGTGTCCATATGGCTGACTATATGTGGTTCAGATGTAACATTAAACAATAGTTTTCCGTTCCCTTAACAGGCTATTAGTTTGTATACCTCTCATCAGCATGCCTTTGAAATCTTTGCTTCATACACAGCAATTTCCAGCAAACTGTCTTATCAAACCAAATTTGAAACCATAAGCCAATTACCAACATTCAGATGCTAACCCTTATTCCATGGAAAGGGGGTTCTCCTGAAAAAAACCATACCCTCCCTCTTACATTTCACCATCTGGATCTACAGTTCTCCAGATGTATAGATTCCTGTGATGTCACAAGGTTCTAACTAAAAAAACTTAAAAACAACAACAACCCAAAAACATTTGGATGTTACAAGATAGGACAGTTAAAAAAATTCCAGAATTCCCTAGCTGTAGGCAAATATATTGCAGATGTTAAATGATTTATTGTAGCTGTAAATATCCTATTTGGTCATCCTTCTGGCATATTGTAATTTTAAAATATATAATAATCACACACCATCAAGTCAGTTATGACTTATAGTGAACTTTTTTTTAGCATTTTCTAGGTAAAGCATATTCAGAAGTAGTTTATTTACTATTCTCTTCTTCTGAGAACATCCTGGGACTGTGCAGCTTGCCCAAGGCCACACAGGTTGGCTCTTCTACAGTGCACAGTGGGAACTGAACTCCCAACCTCTGGTTCCACAATCAGATACCTAACTCACTGAGCTGTCCAGCCAGCGTGCTCTCTCTCTATCTTTGCTTTAAACTTAATAATCTTATTTTCTCCTTCTTAGGTTTCAAAATGAGACACAGGCATATTATTCCTGAACCCATGGATATGTCTGACAACTGCCCACACTTGATAGAATCTATTCCATGTGAAAATCCAGAGTGTTACAACTGGATTGTTTCAGAAGGCAACTGCTTACCTTATAATGGAATATGTGGGCCAGGAAACCGTGTGCTCCATGCCCAGTGCAGGAATTATAAGGGTATGTAATACAAATAGTACTGAATGCTACACCAATGTTCAAAGAGACTCTATAAATCAGTTTCATACAGAATTATGTAATACACAGCTTTTGTGCTTGGAGTGAGGTACAGATTTCCCTAATGTTTATGGTTGCATCTTACTTTGCCTTTTGATCTTCTGATTTCTCTGTGACACGAACACATTGTTCCTAGTCAGTTCTTATATCATCTCATCCTACCTACTTTCTGGGGTCCCATGAATTGTCCAGACTGAGGCCTACATTATAAATAAGGTGCCATGGAATTTAAATGCAACATGGAGAAGGAATGGTCACAATTGTCTGCAGCTGAACATATAGTTTAAATGGGTTGGAGGTGAAATACCAGATCAGACAAAGAGGTGAACTTTGATGTCTAGGACAGGCCTGAGGCCAGGTGCCGTACTGGATAAACAAGGTGTTATAAAGGAGGACAGGACTAGGAGGGCTTATACAACATGAGAGAAGCAGGGGAAGAAGAGGTCTACATCATTCCTTGATGCGCTGACTTGTTAAAACTATTGGATTTGTCTAGAAGGAATGATTTTGTATTGCATGGTACCTCTCTTTGTTTGAAAGGCAAGTTGATCATTGAACAATTGAAAACTGCAGATTAGTTCAGTGGTTTGCTTATCTGGCTATAGAGCCAGAGGTTGAGAGTTTGATTCTCCTCTCTGTCTCCTTGACAGGGGCTGGACTTGATGATCCACTGGGTCCTTTCCAGCTCTGCAGTTCTGGGATTATTATTCTAAGATTATTCTTAGTTTGTGGAGTCTTGAGTCCAACTTTGCACCTAACAAGTGTCTGATAGGACCTACCCACCAGAACACTGATGATGCTGGACATAAATAGTGAAGACTATCAACTGAATGCCCTTGTGTGGAACACCACACTCTGCACCTCTGTACAGAAATATTGTTGACTTAGCCTCACTGTGAGTTTAACTGTTAGAGATTGGAAAGGGGGTTCTCCTGAAAAAAACCTAAAGTAGTCTCTGCCCTGTCCTGGTTATGTTTTCAGGAAAGCATTTAAAGAAAGAAATGTGTGTAATGACCAAAAGCCTCTGCAAAGTTTTTTTTTTTACTTGATACAGTTCTTCATTTGACAAATGCAGGTTGTTTACATGGGGGATTCTTAGGGGAAAAAACCTTAAAAACCCCAACCATACACATTCCTCTTGCATGTCCAGCAATAATACGAAACTTTCTGCTTGTTAAGCCATAGATTTCTGTGAACTTTGAACTAGGAAAGTGATTTTTGTGTTCCCTGCATACCAGGATTGCAAACGATGGTTCCATCTTTCTTGCAATCCTGATTCGTCAAGATTGCTCAAACCATTGATTTCCAGTTTGGATGTGACAGCAGACTGAAATTCAACAAACCAAAAAGCCACACCAATCTAGATATATGGGAGGAAGAGGAAATACATGAACACAGGATATCCTTCATCAATAAATCATGGTGTATTGTATTGAGAATGTGACATCTGAACTGGGGCGACTGTGTACATAGAAATTAAAACTACTAATTCTATAATGCTGTCTTGGAGGCCAGCTGGAGGAAAAGCAGATCAAAAATCTTTCCAATAAAGGCTGTCTTATATGAAATACAAGGCTTACCTATTTGCATCCCAGGAAACATCAGACTTAAAATATTTACACAACTCTTTAGGTCCCCAGTTTTTCCCTCCACCCTCTCATTACAGCAGCTTTTTAGAAAATATACTCGGGGAATATGCTGTTGCCTTGTGATTTCTGATTTATGTTACAACATTCTGATGATATGTAAATGAAAACATTGAGCTGAGTAGGGTGGTATTTACTTTGCAGCGTTCTGAGTATAGAATGTGTTCAGTTTACAGCTTGTTAATAATGAATAAGTACACATTTTTATATGAAATTTACAAACAAGCAGTAGCTGCTGTTATCTTACCTGGAACCTGAAATACAACCCACTAATTAATTTTCAGAATATGTAGTTTCTACTCTATCTCTGCTCATGGCTTGTCGTCGGCCCCAGCAGCTATTTCAAATATCCATGCTTTTTTTCCCTAGCAGCCCTGAACCATTTCACACTCTATGTTCTCCTCAACATTATGAGGATCAGTTGTCCTATGGTGTTCCATTCTGTTACACCCTCTTCCTTTTTTCTTCTTGTCCAAAAATACATCTGGACTTCTCCCCTTGAATTGCACAGGTTCAAGCAGCGTAATTTTGGTTATACACATATTTTTTGTCAATTAGTTAGTCAATCAATCAATCAATTGATCAATCGAGCGGTCAGTCAATAAATAAATAAATAAATAAATAAATAAATAAATAAATATTCAATAAATACTGTGATGCTATTCATCTCCAGGGAGCGGCCTGAGAAAGGTGGGTCTCAGACCTTTTGAGGCCCCTGTTGTTGGTGCACTGGCCCCCGATCCAAAGATGGCAGCCCAGCCAGTCCCCTCTCCTGGCATGGCAGCTTCACTTGGTAGCCAAAGAGGATACTGGGGCATGGCAGGAGGCTGACACAGGTTGTTCTCTCCCTCCCTCTCCCCCCTGTGTATGAATGAAGTGTTTATGCTTTGTATTATGTTTTTATGGGGGGACGTAAGAGTTATATACAAATTTTGAACTGCACAAGGGTCTGTTGCGCCTAACCCTAGTGTCAATTGAAGGGAGAGGTGTAATTTATTGATTGAGATCTAAGGGATCCTGTTTATCTCTAAACAACTGAACAGGAAAGTGAAATTACCATACGCTTACAATAACTGTGCTATCTTCAGCATAATCTCAAAACAGAACAGGGAATTTTTTTATCATTTTGCTTGTGTCGTGAATTACGTTTTATAAAATGTGTCTACTTCAAGAGCACTGAAATAGCTTTTTTAAATGTCTCCTTAAAAGCAAGGAATCCTTGGTGCATTCCCGTTTGTGTGTGTGTGTGTGTGTGTGTGTGTGTGTTTTGCAAAAGCAATTTCAGTAACTTGAAGGTAAAGGCAAAAATGAACTTCTGTAATAGTCTTTAAAAAGAAACAGAAGAGGATAACAAGGAAGAAAAAAACATATCTTTCCCATACTCTCCAAGAAATCAAAGGGACGTTTCAACCAAGATGCTCTAAGATCTGAGTATATTATCTGATCAGGATCAATAAAGAGAAGTTGGAAACAGTACAATGAAGAACTGTAGAGAAGGCAAGCAAAGATTACAGATTCCTTCAGAGAATCATCCTTTGATGAAGAACTTGCAATTTGAGAACAGGAAGTTCAGGATGCTCTAAAAGCAGTTGGAAAAAATAAATGACCAAGGACAGATGGGATACTATGAGAGTGTTTTCAAGCCACAGAGACTGCATCTGTCAAAATCTTAACAAGTGTCTATAAATATGAAAAACAAATGGACTGAAAGGGTCAATAGGCATTCCAGTCTCAAAGAAAGGAGATGTCAAAGATTGCAGTGCCTATAGGACCACTGCATTAATTTCCTATGCATCCAAGTGATGTTCAAGATTTTGCAACAAAGAATTTTGCTATACAGAGGCTGTAATTCTGTTCATTTAGTATAGTAAGTCTTAACTGGAGTACCCCATTTGACTCAATAGAATTTACAGAAGAGTTGACTTGCCAAATCCCCACTGATTTGGGGGTCCAACTCTAGTGCAACTTACTACACTAAACAACAGGATTTCGGCCAGAAAGTAAGACATGCCAGATGTTCAAGATAGTTTCAGAAAATGGAGAGGCACTACCACCACGTTGCCAGTATTGGTTGACTACTTCAGTGTACCAAAAAAAAAACATGGTAAAAAAATCAGCTTGTATTTTAATGATGATAACAAAACTTTGAAATGTCTATGAAAATGCTATTTATTATTCTAAGTAAATGTGTGTGCCATATTCCATATCCTCATTCATAATTTATACTCTGGACTACCAGCTACTGTTAGTATATCCAACCAGCAGAGTTTTCTGATAAACACATTTTATCTCTCTTTCTCTTCAATCCACATGCAGACAACATTGTAGGGAAAGCTGGATTTGTTTCAGACAAAGCAGAAGAGAAAATTGTAGAATAAGTATCAGTACTTTAGGATAGTCAGATGACACCATATTATTCGCAGATCACATTGATGACTTGAAACAGCTCCTGTAGGATTACAACAGAACAGGATTACAGCTATGAAAGAACTAGAAAAGTCCCCTAAGTGTAAGCACTAGAGGCCAAGGCCCAAATCTTCCATACTATGGGTTTTATTTATTTATTTATTTATTTATTTATTTATTTATTTATTTATTTATTTATTTATTTATTTATTTATTTATTTATTTATTTATTTATTTATTTATTTACTTACTTACTTACTTACTTACTTACTTACTTACTTACTTACTTACTTATTTATTTATTTATTTATTTATTTATTTATTTATTTATTTATTTATTTTATTTATACCCCGCCTATCTGGCCCACCGTCCAGTTATTGTGTATGGATGTGAAAGCTGGACAATGAAGAAAGGTGAGAGGAAGAAAATCAACTTATTTGAAATCTACTGCTGGAACAGGACTTTACAAAGATCATGCACATGGCTTCTAGATCTAAATGAGCCTTAAAAAGACCTCTCAGTAGACTACACTGAGGTTCTTATACTTTGGAAATATCACGACAAGACTCACTAGCAAAGATAACAAGGCTGGAAAAGTGGATGGCTCTAGGAAAAGGGGAAGATGTATTCGCGAAGGCTTTCACGGCCGGGATCTAATGGTTGTTGTGGGTTTTTCGGGCTCTTGGGCCATGTTCTGAAGGTTGTTCTTCCTAACGTTTTGCCAGTCTCTGTGGCCGGCATCTTCAGAGGACAGAACTCTGAAGAACACGGCCAAAGAGCCCGAAAAACCCACAACAACCAAAAGAGGAAGACCTAACTTGAGATGGATTGGTTCAGTAAAAGAAACTATAGACTTTAGTTTTCCATACTTGCGTAGAATTGGTAATGGAAGTTCCTGTTCCAAGTCATTAATCTAGGTAGGTACCATGAAGTCTTTTATAGCTTAAGGCTACCCTGTGAGTTAATGACCTCCAAAAGATCCAATCAGTAGGAGCCCAAGTTTTTTAGGTATGTGACTTCTTCTGATTAAACACCAGTCCTCGATGCATTATGTTGGTATTTATTTTATTTATTTATTTATTGAACTTATATACCGCCCCATAGCGCTACAAGCACTCTCCGGGCGGTTTACAATTTTAATTATACAGGCTACACATTGCCCCCCCCCCAGCAAGCTGGGTACTCATTTTACCGACCTCGGAAGGATGGAAGGCTGAGTCAACCTTGAGCCGGCTACCTGGGATTTGAACCCCAGGTCGTGAGCACAGTTTTAGCTGCAGTACAGCGCCACAAGGTATGGTTTTCTAGGTTCTTATATTATTTATAATAATTATATATCCTCAAACCAACCTTGTGACGTGCCTTAGGCCAAGAGATAATCAAAGCTGATAAACTTGATGAGGTTTATGTCTCACTGGGGGTATGTGCAGTGTAACCAAAGTTCCCTCTAAGGTGTGGAGCTGCATGAGTGCATGTGATTCCACCCTCCTTTGTGCAGTGTTCTTCCTCCTCCCCTCACCCACAGCAATTGTTTCCAGCCCCTTTGGTTCTGGTTGTGACGGAATCCTGTGGGGGGGGGGGTGGAGCCCCACCCAACAGAGCTGCACATTAGATGGAATGTTGACTGTAACTGTATTTAATCTTCAAACAATGTAACTTGGGCATTGAAAAACTCTCACCCTTGCTGAGGTTTTAGTGACATTTTGCTGTCTTCACTAAGGTAGTACCTTGAGGAGAAGCTCACCTCCAGCAGAAGGAGGTGCTTGCTTATTTCTTTGTTTTCCTTTGCCTTGTTTTGCAATTTGTACGAACTCCTTTGCAGGAAATTCTTTTTAACAAAGTAGCTCCTTTTGTTTCTTTATTGAGTTAAGCACTTCATAAGAGGAAAAAACTAGTAGATCATGAAGATGCTACAGTATGTCTGGGAGTGTTCTGTAGAAATTCCTTCCATGGATAAAAAGGGAGAGGTGTCAATTATTATCTAAATTATTATCTCCAACATTTACATTGCTAGATGGTGTGAACTGTTCTATTCAGTTATAAAGTGAGAGGTTTTAGAAATCTGATTTGTACCATCATTGAAAAAAATGTTTGAAGTATCATGAGAATATTTATTTAAATCAATGATTGAAACTCACTATTTTTCCTGCTGATTTTAATCACCCTACGTTAACTCAATGCACCATGCCCCTTTTGAAAAACCACTTGCAATTAGGAGGGAAAATGGCTGGAGGAAAAATGGCCTGAGAGAGATTCCAATGCTGTATTCTCATTATTGTGTTTCACACATACAAGATTCTGTTTCTCTTATGACCCAAGAGCAAGTCTGGTATCAGCACTAAAGATATAAATTTTTGCTTTTCTCATGTCCTTTATGCAAAAGCAAGAAGCCACAAAATTACTGACCTTGAAGAGGACAAGGTATTTTGTGGTAATTTCTTCAAGGGAGAAGAAGGAGAACATGCATTTTGTTTCTTGTGCATAGTTGCATGGTCATGTGCTTCTCTTTGAAAGAGAATTTTATTGTTGCTTGACATTAAGAAATCCACTGTGGTCCTTACCATCATTCTCTCATGGGGACAGGCGTGGGGAAATAAACCCACAATTTCCCTGTCACATGAACCTTCAAAGGAACAATTTCACTATACGTTACTGCCCTGGGTTCTAATTCATGTTGCAAATGATAAATAGCAATCACAGGGTTTCATCTTTTTCAAAAAAGGAGGCCCTGCCTGCCTTATATCAGACTTTGGCTAAAAACTGCTGTGGCCAAACATTTACTTCCTCTTCCGGTTTTGCTCAAATATGAGAAGATTTTACACGCACACACACCTGAACAGGCAGATTCAGTACAAATGAACTGCTAATTTATACATTATCAGTGCTATTATCTGAAAGTTTTTCCTCTACCTTTTAAAAAATGGGCTGGGTTAATTAGACAGCCATAGGAGTTCCTTCAGATTTTGCATCTCTCAGATATTCTTGGGACCTGCTTAGAAATGAAAGTTTCCACTGACCACTCTCAGCAGACTGCAACAGTTTTCCCCCACAGGTAATTTTTAGGGTAGATGAGAATTCAGTATTGTAATTGCACAATAGCAGAACTAATTCTACCAGGGTTCGGATTAATCTTAGATTAATACATGAAGGTTAATCTGTATAGATGCAATAGAACATAATGCTTTCTGCTCATTTAAAGTAATGTAAAGAAAATAAGTATGGCCAGTGATATGTCCTTTAGGTATACACAGTCTTTGCTAATGGGTTTGCTACTTGGGCAGAAGACATGGTAGTGAAGTGAACCTTTGTGTAGTCTACAAATGTTCAGTATCTGTTATTTCCATCAAATTCTTATATGTGAATATCTAATCGCAAGCATAAACTGTTACGGGTTGCCAACAAGTTAAAGAGAGCGGATCATTTAATTTAGTGGTAAATGCCTGGAAAACAATTCCTTTCTCCCTTGATAAGGATAGTTCTCCATGAATAATGGCATTCAGGAAATGACAGGTTATAAATCATCTTCATGCTTCCTTTGTGCTATGTTTTTCTGTTTTTGTAATTCATTCATTCATTCATTCATTCATTCATTCATTCATTCATTCATTCATTCATTCATTCATTCATTCATTTATTTATTTATTTATTTATTTATTTATTTATACCCCGTCTATCTAGTCATTTCGACCACTCTAGGCGGCTAATATTTACAGTCTGGTCATCTATGTGACTGCAACATTCAGTGCCAATTAATTTACGTACTTTGCCTTGACTAAGGAGGAGAAAATTGAGGTCCAACCTGTTTTGTAAAGCCAATTGCCATTCTAGGCTGAGCTCAGTAAGGATACATTTAGTAGTACTAGCGACAAGGCTGTATATTGTCCCCCAGCTTATTTAACTTATATGCAGAATACATCATGCGGAAGGCTGGACTGGGGGAATCCCAAACCGGAATTAAGATTGCCAGAAGAAATATCAACAACCTCAGATATGCAGATGATACCACTCTGATGGCAGAAACTGAGGAGGAATTAAAGAACCTTGTAATGAGGGTGAAAGAGGAGAGTGCAAAAAATGGTCTGAAACTCAACATCAAAAAAACTAAGATCATGGCCACTGGTCCCATCACCTCCTGGGAAATAGAAGGGGAAGATATGGAGACAGTGTCAGATTTTATCTTCCTGGGCTCCATGATCACTGCAGATGGAGACAGCAGCCACGAAATTAAAAGACGCCTGCTCCTTGGGAGGAAAGCGATGACAAACCTTGACAGCATCTTAAAAAGCAGAGATATCACCTTGCCAATAAAAGTCCGAATAGTCAAAGCTATGGTTTTTCCTGTAGTGATGTATGGAAGTGAGAGCTGGACAATAAAGAAAGCAGACCGCCGAAGAATTGATGCCTTTGAATTGTGGTGCTGGAGGAGGCTCTTGAGAATCCCCTGGACTGCAAGGAGAACAAACCTATCAATTCTAAAGGAAATCAACCCTGAGTGCTCACTGGAAGGACAGATCCTGAAGCTGAGGCTCCAGTACTTTGGCCATCTCATGAGAAGAAAAGACTCCTTGGAAAAAACCTTGATGTTAGGAAAGTGTGACGGCAAGAGGAGAAGGGGATGATTGAGGATGAGATGGCTGGACAGTGTCTGCGAAGCAACCAACATGAATTTGACACAACGCCGGGAGGCAGTGGAAGATAGGAGGGCCTGGCATGCTCTGGTCCATGGGGTCACGAAGAGTCGGACACGACTAAACGAACAAGCTACTTCATCAATAAGCTGCAATAGGGCATCAGTTAGTTTGAAAAGAAATCTACATGGCTTGCACCAGCTCTGTAGTCTGGCAACATGCTTCGTCACTGATTCACCATTGGCCAATGTGTTCCTAAAATTGGCCAGCTTTGCCCTTTTATTTTTGACATGGCCTTCAGGCAAGGTTGGGGAAATTGTAAGTCATGGCACTACCAGCCCCAGATAGCAGACACCTTTTCCCAGAGGCACTATAGATCAACTTGGTCTGCAAATCTGGGACACATCTGGGACACACTTGTTGAAAAACAGCCATGAGAATTGCTTTGTGTTTGGTTGAGAAGTGGTAAACAGATGAAAAAAGGAGTCAGCTTCTGGGATTTTCCTTTGCATGGTGTCACTTTGTGAATGGTGGTGAGCATGGTAATGTAGATAATCTTGACGGCTGCCATTGGTGTGGTTAACATTCAAGCTGCCTTTTGCTATGTAAAAATTGCATCCTTTTCCCTGCTAGCAATGAGAGCATGGTACTATGCAGCAATATTGGACTATTTCCTGGTGTTTTAAACCATGGATATAGAAGCACAGCATCCCACATTCATAAACCACAGGCTTTTGAAGAACCGAGTTCTCTCAAAATTCTGTTGGAAATTTGCACTTGTTTACCTGGCACTCTTCCTATCGACAACTACAGTACATGTCACAACTCTTAAATCAGCGATTGGGAGGCCCACTTGCTTTCTCACCAAACAAGGAGCAGCTTCATTGCTTTTCTGAAAATAAAGTTGCTTGCTGTCAGTTCTATCTCACACCAAAAACATCTGCGGTTCTGTGCTGGGTTGCCACATTAATGACTTTTAACTGGCAGAGGGGTGCCTTGTGCAGTTTTCTCTTCACCCAGAGTCTAAGACTCACACGTGCTGCACATCCAGAGACAAAACAAGAGATACACACACAACATCACTCACTGTTTCTTGGATCCCTCCTTATTGGTGCCTTCCCAGACAGGAATCCTGCGCACAGCCACATGAAGATGAATTCACCTTGTTCACACTGAGCTGTTGTGATGATCCCAGTCCATTTCAATATCAAAATGAAGGGTCCTGCCACAGCTGCCAAAACTGTTGCATGATAACAGTTTTGCCTCATGTGAAGCAAAAGGTGAGAAGATACCACCACCTCCAAAAGTGAGTGAGGTCATTCAAAACAGACTGAATCTCTGGAAGAGCAAAGTGTAGGGAAGTCTCTACCTTATTGCAGAATCACAGCATTCTCTATCTTGCTCTCAGTAGAGTTTTTGCATTAACAAGAATGACATTTTGCACAAAATTGGTCAGTTTTTAACCAAATTTTATATATATAGATGTATATATGTATGTATGTATATATGTATAAATGTATGTATGTGTATGTATGTGTATGTATGTATGTATGTGTGTGTATATATATGTATATGTATATGTATATGTATATGTATATGTATATGTATATGTATATGTATATATATATATATATATATATATATATATATATATATATATATATATATATATATATATATATATATATATATATATATATATATATATATATATATATATATATACATACATATATATATATGTGTGTGTGTGTGTGTGTGCGTGTGTGTGTGTGTGTGTGTGTGTAGAGCCATTTGTCTTGCTCTTATCTAGAGCCAAGGAATCCTGTGGGGCTTTAAACTTCTTTGTTGAGGCTTCTTGTATTTAGACAGGCTAAATCAATGAGAACAAAGAAGTAAGCAAGTACACTTACAGAAGTGTAACACGCTGTAAAAGTTCCTGAGCATTGAATTACTCTACCCTATTGTCCCAAGGCTTCACGCTAGCAGCTCACACTATCTTTCCATTCCATACTGCCTGTAGCATTGTCTTAGCTTTTCACACCATGACAAGGCAAGGTGAAATAATAGTATTCTCTCTGTGTGGCAACATTTCAATCCTTTGTGTATATTTTAAAAATATTTTATTTCCTTCTTGCCAATAGCACAAAAAATTCAGTGTTACCAGCAATGACATTAAAAGCATATTCACGACTAACCAATAAAGCTGGTCAACAATTCCACTGTATTAAATCCCATTAAACTCCAAGGGAAGAAGCTGTCGTCTTAGTAGCTGATCTCCACAAAATCTTTCATTAATATTTGCCTCACTAGCCAGTGTGTCTGCATAGCTAACATGGACTTCACTTGTGTCTTCCAGTTTATGTCTCAAGAAATAATAGAGAATGTTATTTAACTTTCTGATTCCAAATTCCACTGCAAACCATATGGTTTAATTTGTAATGCTTTTCCATGTTCCATTTCCATTTTGACAAGGTCACACATTCAGGTATAAATCCTATTTTAGCGATATTAAGTGGTCATACATCTGAGTCTACAGAGGCTGAACTCTAATGAAGGGTTATTTCAGGATAAGTCTTGAAATTCTGATGTTACTTTGAAGATGTTATCTTCGTTTGAAAGGTGTTTTATAAATTTCTCTGGTGGAAAGTCTGTGAGACTGATATTTTCTCATGAAATAGAATTGAAGCAGTTGATTGAGTGAGAGAAATGATGTACCTTCCGCCTACAGCCATCCAGTGAATTGGACCTGATTAACCTAATTTAGGGGAATATTCACCAGAGAAAAGGAATTTACACATTAGCTAAATACTGTATTGGGCTCGATGGGCCTTTAAGAGGATTCTCCTCTTTTTGTTTCTGCTTCATTCATGAACCGATGTATGCTTCCTCAGGGAGAAGATGAAAAGTATCCATGGTTGTGAACCCTTAGCATATTTATTTTGATTTATAGCCCTTTCTATCTCAAGTGCTCACGGCCGTGTTAGCCAGCAATTTTCTATACAGCAATAGGGTCCTTGCCACCAAATAGATTCTTGACTTAGCAGAAGCAGGCAAAAGTCCCTTTTGTGGCATGGTGGCAACACGTGACTGAGTATACTATGAGCTTTGCTACATTGCCAAACTGAGAAGGTAGATTGGCTGAGCTTGTCTATGCCACAGCAAGGAGATGCCCAGATTGAGGCATCCTGGGGCCAGGCCAGGATGAAGGGGAATTCTGTAGACTGGACTGGCCCAAGGCATTATTGCTTGCTGAACAAAAGCAGCAGATACAAGCACGCACACGCACACACACACACAGAAATTTTCAATACACATTGTACTAAAGACAGGCAGTTTTGCTGTGCAAGGCTGAAGTTTCCACAAGTTCCACATCTGATCCAAGCATTAAAAATACAACAATGTAAATAACCAGAATTCTGCTACTCTTTCATAACCATCCAAAATCCACTGTCTGTAGTGGAGGCCTCACTCTGCCTGATTCTAATTCTAAATACTGTAACTTCTTAGGAACTCTCTCATCACTAGACCACTGATAGAAGATGCTGGTGGTTTTGACTAATATTTCTTTCTTTATTTCTTTCTCTTTCTGTTGATTGTAAGAGTACTCCATCTAGCCATCAGCTCTCAAGATAGTGGGTCCAGCTTGTTCTGCTTCTTCCTTTTCCGTCAGCTGTGTAGACCATTACAGCTTGAGCATCAAAAGACATAGCGGTAATGGTCTCTCCTTTTGCTTCTGACAGGAATGCACAGAAATTCTTTCAGCCATTGTAGTTAGTAAACATCTTACATCTTTGTAACAAAAGGGGGCAAAACTGAATACATTCCTATTTAAAATTCAAAAGAATGTTGGTCGGTTATTTATTTAGATGTTGGTATGGCTGTATTATATTATGCAAAATTCGTGCCAACATTTAGTCTGTCTTTTATGCTGTTATCTGGTACCACAGCATGCCCATCATGCAGTGCTGTGGAAATGAATGTGCTCATCACAGCACAGTATTTGAAGGAAGCGCCAACGAAGCCATAGATAATGCATTCAGAGTGCAGTTCTTGATAGAAAAAGGCCATTCCAAATGGAAGATGAATTTGAGTGTTTTTGACAGCAGCTTTTCTGTTATTCATTTCAGAGCCTTGGAATAATATTAGGGTTGACACATCAGGGTTGTTGAGAGCTTAGAATTTCTAATGGAAAAAAAAATATCAGCTATGTTAATTATTTGTCTTTTGTGTCCATCAGCATCCATCTGCATGGTAGACACAGAAATACACACAGACATACAGACACATCTTCAGATGTCATGATAAACAAGAGTGTTATCATAGGAGGAATGTGCCACTGTAAAGTTTGGAGTCATGCGCTCCCAGTTTTCTGCTTTTACTGTGCAACTGCAAGAAGAGTGGAAATCTCATTTTCTGGTTTTGATTACAGTAAATGCATTGTATTGTATCATTGAAATCCAGCAAATTATGGGTTAATGCGAATTCTTTCATGGAGCCATAGTTAAGTTTAACCACAGTTCAGATACAAGCTGTAGAAACTTGCAAGCAGAAATTGGGAGCTTCTGGTGTCCTTGGAGCTGTGTTGGAAAAACAGTACAGGGAGATGTTCAGAAGGCTTATCCTAATTTCTGTCATAATAAAAATCATAGGCTAATGGATGCATTATTAAAGTGGGGAGAAGTGCCTCACTGAATATTTTGGGATGAAGAACCCACTGATCAGGCCACAAGCTACTTCTGTGACAAACCATATCTTGGAGTTTTGTTTGCAACCTCACATGCTGTCTGTAGTTTGAGTGACTGGGAAAGACTTTTCTGGGCTGGTGTCATTAGCTGTCCAGCACTAACCAATTATTCCTTCCAGCCTGTGAATTCAAACAGAAGTCCGCCTTTCTGCTAAGTATTTGTTTCCCTCTCTTATACGCCGGGTGCACTTCCAGCAAACCCTCACTCTCTCCCAGCAAACTCACTTACCTGGTAGTAAGACTGAGTAGACCGAGCCCTGCTCCTCCTTGGTAGCCTCAGAACAGCCAGACTCTAGCACCGAACAGCTGACCATCAGGACGCAGCAGAGAGGCGCCAGTCATTTTGAGATGCGACCACATGGCTGCTGCCTCTCAAAATGGCTGCCGCCTCTCTGCTGGTTCCCGACAGTCAGCTGTTCAGCGCCGATGCTGTCCTTCTTCCAGCAAGCCCTCGTTCTCTCCCAGCGAAAGGAACCAAAAGCGGCAAAACGAACTCTCCCCATGATGCAGCCAAAGCAGAATCACGCATGCAGAAGAGGGGGTAGTCTTATACAGCAAGTATATAACAAACTCTACATTTTGAGCGGAAATGTTGGGGGGTCATCTTATACGCCCAGTTGTCTTATACACCAGCAAATACGGTATGTGTGCAGTAAAGAAAGCAGCATACAAATCTGCAACTTCAAGTAACTGCAACTAAAGATTATTTTTCTACATTCGAGTTACAAACTTTTCGACTTACGAACATCCTTCTGGAATGGATTAAGTTCGTAAGTCGAGGGTTGACTATTGTTTTTCCTACCAATTTTTCAGAAGACTTTAAGTGCCAGTTAATGAAAGAGGGGTAGACTATGAGGAATTGTAGCTATTCTCCTCTGGGAGTCTCTGCACTTCTACTGTGTATAAAAAGGATGTTTTACCAGAAATGTGAAACACTGCTACATTCCAATGTCCAGCTTTATACATTCTCTATGTTCTGCTCACTACTGAGGGAACTAGGCCACACTTTTAAATGAATAACTATCATCACAAAGAAATATAATTCCACTGTGATCTGAGTTTGGCTTTGCTGAAGACTTTTGCCCAAGAAGAGATAAAATTATAGAAATCTTATACTCGTAAGACAAGTATGAAATATATAACAGTAATTCATTGCATGCATTTCCACATTTAAAACATAATAGTTTTGTTTCCTTAAAGTGAATCAGATAATGTCAATGTCTATAAGCTGATTATATAAGATGATTATTTTTAAAAAGATATTTAAGAAGCTTATCTATCAAGGTCCCTTCTAGTCAGTGTTTTGCGTTGTTGCAATTCCCTGGCAGTCCTTTGCTAATTTGCTTTTTTGATATTGTGCTACCTAGCAAGAAATAAAATTAAGAACAAAGATTACTTGAGGTTAATAAACAGCTTCAATAAAAATCTAAATGACTAATCAGACAAAAGAAGTCCTGTGGCATAAATTAGAAGGAAAGTGCCGGACAGAGGAAAGTAGATGAGAATGCTAAAATAGTTTTCACAAAGGTCTGTGTTTTGAAGTGACTTTTCTTCCAAAGCGCATGAAACTCTTAGATTAGCAACTCAAGGATTATGGGTTTGAAGCCCAGAACCATTTTCCATGGCATCCTTTTGGAGCTGGTTTGTGTCATGTGTAGCTCTCCAGTTATCATTGGACTATGGCTCCAATTAATCCTAGACAACATAATGAATATTGAGAGATTGTGGGAGTTGCAATCCAACAATATCTCAGCGGCCACAGGCTCCCCATCTGGGATCCAGATGGAGAGCACTAGGAAAAAATTGTTTTTGAATAAATCTCTGTAGCCTGCTGTTGAACCTCTTTCACTTTTCTATAACCCTGTGAAGAATTTCACTGGAATGGAAGCTTTAGCTCAGTCACTTGCTTTACGAGAGGCTTTCCTGATGGATACCCTTATAATCAAGTTGTGGATGTGTGCAGGGAACACACATATGTTCTTTTGTAACATCCTGTAACAAACAGTACTTTAAGTAGTTGCTAATGGGATCCAATAAGAAGCTGTCGTAACTGATCCCTTCATGTCAGGTGTTTGCCTGTTTCAGCCCAGGTTCTTAATATCACCTCTGCTCTGTCTTTACTATGGACCACCTTAGGGAAAGGAATGAGGGCCATATTAAAGCCAGTGCAAATCCAGTAAGAAAGGGAGGGTTAATGGATTGGCATCTCTGTCTCATCACCAGTGCCATGGTTTGCTATTGCAGTAATAAGCAGAAAAAGCATAATGCCTAAGGCTTGCTGTGCTTGCTTGCTTGCAGGCAATACAGAGAGCCATATTTACAGGTATGTTGTAATGAGAATGAGAATTTATGAAAATCAGTCACTTGCTGTGTGACAAATGAACTGTTATTACCCTTTTAATGAAGACTCATTTGATTTGAATAAAGTACAAATAACACAAGAAGAAAAGAAATAATATAAATGCAGAGTTTTCAGTGTCTTGTGATGCAGGAAGTAATTAAAGATTGGATGGATGGATGGATGGATGGATGGATGGATGGATGGATGGATGGATGGATGGATGGATGGATGGATGGATGGATGGATGGATGGATGGATGGATGGATGGATGGGTAGGTCGGTCGGTCGGTCGGTCGGTCGGTAGGTAGGTAGGTAGATATGCATGTGTTGTTGTTTGGGTTTCATGTTTTAAAAATAACAGCAAAGTTTAATCAGCTTCTGCAGTTACTTTCAAGGTTTCCATCTAAAAAAAGGTTAAACATGGTCATTCGTTCTACTTGTTTCAGCAGCTGTATTTTTTAAAACTGAAGGCCGAAATCCTGGTGCTTAGTGCAGTAAGTCACAACTAGAATAGGCATATTGAAGAAGTGGGAGTTTGGTGTACATTTCATTGATTCAAAGGGGGCTACTCTAGTTGCGCCGTACTATACTAAGCAACAGGGTTTTGGCCAATTTCTGTTTCTGTTTGGAAATATTAAGCTGGAAGGAATCTCTCTCTCTCTCTCTCTCTCTCTCTCTCATATCCCAAAGAGATAGCAAGCAATTGCCTGTCATTTCCTTGGAACAAGGTGTTACCACCACAGTGGCTCTGTGACTGTCATTTTGCCTACCTCCTTCTCTGTAGGCAAGTCCTAGCAGCTCAACAAAAACCCCTCGCAGTATCCTGTGAGGCTCAAAAGAACAACCCTGAGAATGTCCACACCCACTCACACACCCACATCATCGCTTGTTTTGGAGATGGATATCACACTTGTGACATGATCTTAGTTAATTGTGTTATTTCTGCCTCTGAGAAACAATAAAAATGCTGGAAGTGGAGTTTTCAGATTGAGAATCTAGACCACAAGTACTGAGTTGGGGAAAGAAGTAGCCTTTCATACTTCTCTACAGAAAGTACTGTAGTTCTCTGTTTGGGATGAATTTTAATCAGGATTTCAGCTAGAATGTGTACTTGGCCGAGGGGCTGCTTCTAGACGAGGGACCTCTTTGACAAAATGAAGGGAGCTGCACCCCAAGCCTTGGTAGGCTCACCCCCGCTCCTGTCACAAACGGCCTATGGGTTCTGGTGGCATTCTGGTCTGTTTAGGGATGGAAAGAATAATCATGAGATTCCTTGGTTTGTATCATTTTGGGCCATCTTTACGGGATACTTTCCTGAAAGATTTTAAAGCCTATAAGAATCCTTGCCTTCAGCTTTGAGACAAAGAACTCCGTTCATTTGATCAAGGCATAAAGTGTATAGCATAAAGTGTCCCTGGTGTTGTTTCTCTTTGAGAAGCAATGCACGTGTGCATGTACAGGCATACACAAAGGGAGCACAGAAGAACCGGATGGTGGTTTAAAAACATGCCAATACACCAACCAGTGCCTCAGATTCCTAACAAGAGTGGATGAGACAAGCAAGGAGTTACATTTCTAGGTCTGATAGAATCCCTGGGGAGGGGACTATCCTCCATAGGTGGAAAAAACATTTAGCAATGCAGTTTATTTTGTTTCCTTTAGCAAGATTACAGCATTAGCGGTCCTTCAGAAGTCATGGGACTCAGTCTCCATCACCCTTAGCTAGCATCGTCAATGCTGAAGTCTGTCGGGAGCTGCAGAAGCAACCAGAAAGCCATGTGTTCCCTGTCTCTGATTTTAGAGTTTTTAGCTTCAAGCAGAGATTGCTTGATTATGCTGATGGTTCTGTGACATGGACGCCATGGGAAAAAGTCGTAGAGCCCATGTGTCACATGTACCCTCCCCTAGTTAGCCCTTGGCAACTGCAAGTAAGGCTTAGTTTGAAACCTTTGAATCAGGACGATGATGAACTAGATGGACCAATATAAAGGTAAAGGTTCCCCTTGACAATTTTTGTCCAGTCGTGTCCGACTCTAGGAGGCGGTGATCATCTCCATTTCCAACCCATAGAGCTGGCATTTGTCTGCAGACAATCCTCCGTGGTCACGTGGCCAGCGTGACTAGACATGGAACACGGTTTACCTTCCCACCAAGGTGGTACTTATTATCCACTTGCAGTTTTGCATTTTGCATGCTTTCGAACCGCTAGGTTGGCAGGAGCTGGGATGAGCGACGGGGGCTCCCTCTGTTGCATGGATTCGATCTCATGACTGCAGGTCTTCTGACCCTGCAGCACAGAGGCATCAGTGGTTTAACCCGCAGCGCCACCACGTCTCTTCTGATGGACCAATACTGGGTCTGAAATACTTTGTGAGTCCTGTGTTTCTACACGAGAAAGAGTATTTTAAGAAAAAAAAACCTGAATTTCCAGTGTAATAATAATTGGTCAAGTACAGGAACTGAGAATCAAGGCTTTCCTCTGGGAAGCCTGTCTTATATCTTGCTGCTGAACTGCTATTGTTCTCTACCGATTTTTCCTCCTTTTCTTTCCACTCATGTTGTGTGGTGTGTTTTTTTGCCACCAATAAATCTCATAAACTGCTTGAGTCAGAGGTTAAGACTTTCTGCTGTCTGGAAGAAAAGGATTTCAGGAAGCTGTTAGCCTTCTGTTCTGCAGAGACCATCTTCTCCACATCATGGTGTAATTCTAACAGAGTGAAGGGAAGCACAGTCAACAGGGTGATATCCTGTTAAGGTCTGGTGCTGTGATCTGTCAGGAATGGAAGGTGAGGCTTTATATCACTGGATTGCTGGAAACCCTTAGCCACCAGATACTAATTGTGATGTATTTAGCTATTTAACTATATGACTTTGTGGTTCCCCCCCTTTTTTTCTTTGGACTCCGGTGACTTTGCTTATTACCTAGACAGACAGATGTGTCCTGTGTGCTACAAATTGTCATTGACACCAACTGGATGTCTTCTGAGGTTGTGTGCTACATACTAATCAGAGGTTGATATATATGATCTGTTTGGCCTTTGGAGAGTTTTTTGTTTTAAAAAGAATCAAATTGTGTAAGATTTTTAGGCAGGGGGACAATTTTAGAAGGCAAAATTATTCTTCATTTGAGATTTGCAATGTGGAGATTAAAAGCAACAACAACAATCCAGATTTCTTTTAGTGTTTCTTCATAATAGAAAGTTAATATAATATGAGCTACAAATGTGGGTTACAACATTTATACCAGTACTGATACAGAAAAAGTCAGTCTAGATAATTGTATTTAATGGAGATGCTAGCTTCATGATTTGAATCAGATGAAGTTCACGGTTCTTTGATAAAGGGTAATAATATACTCTATTGTATATGTAATTCTTAATTGGGAAGTGATTTATAACTATCAAGTGGTTGTTGGTAGGACCTGAGAGGCTGGAAATTTTGTGAGTTTCAACTTTTGGGGGAGGAGAGGACATCCAAGAAATCAAAGAAAAGAAAAAAAAAACATTTTGATAAAGTTGTTTGTGTGGGATTTTAGCTCTCTTCTTTCCTCCCAGCTCCTTCCTGGCCTTTCTTTGCCTGTAGAGATGAGCTCAGCCTCTCCCCGCTATGCTTACAGTTTGTAATTTGGAAGACAAATATTACTACAGGGACAAAATTGCATTCAATAGTCTTTAAGTTTTGCTGACTTTGTTGTAACTCTGTTTTGCTGTAGTTTTAAAAGAACTGCTGCATGACCTATCCCCAATGGATATGGCAACCAATTGCTTTTTCCTCTGTCAAAGTACTAAGAAGGGCTGATCCCAATTCACCCAGTGCACTTCATGGATAAGTAAGGAGCAATTATGCTGAAGGTGAGATAGGTAGCAGTTAGGGGAAAAAGTAGTTTGAATGTTTTTAAATATAGGCACTTAATCTTAAGGAAATGACCTTGGGTTTGATTGGTTTGAATGTCCCCCATGGATAGCCATTATGAAACATTTATCTCAACCTTCCATACAGCAAAGTAGAATATTTGCATCAGGATTACTTTATAGTAAAGCTTGAGAAGTTATTACTGTGGGGGAAAAAATCATTACACTTACACTTCACACATACATACACACAAACACAGCTACTTCCTATCATTGTTTGGAAACAAACGGCTTACTTTCCAATTCTTAGAAAGTTAGCAAAAATAGTAGCTTTTTAGTTAACTTAAAACACAAGCCACCTGAATGTACAAGTCATACAAAAAATGATCTGTTCTGCCTTGTCCTGGCCTCATCCACCACAACAGAGAATGAAATGAATGAATGAAATTTGAGGAACAACGTTGGGCACCATCACAAGACGGTTGCCATGAAGTGCACAAATAATAGTAATATTTGCCAAACAAGCTGAGTATAAAGCTGAAGTCAGCTTTGTGCCCCAAATGTTACATGTGCTATCAAGTCAGAACTGATTTATTTCTACCCCGGTAGGGCTTTCTAGGTAAGCAGATATTTAAGGAGTCGGTTTACCACACCTGCAGTGAGTTTTTGTGGCTGAGCAGGGATTCCAACCCTCCAGAGTCCTAGTCCATCATTCTGTCCACAGCTACATCACACTGGGAATCCATACTGCAAATACCAAGAAATGTATTTGATTTCGTAGAGCAGAACAAAATGGCCATTGGACAGAAGGAAAACTGAAATAGCAAAAGGGCATAAATATGAGTCACACATGCCAAATAACATACCTGACTCTACACTGCACAGCAAACTATCGATTTCTCCCCTAAACTCACTCTCATCATCAGAAACACCCACACCCACTGTTTCTTTCCCCCCCCCCAAAAAAAAACCAGGGCCAAATTGGAAGTGTTCTAAGTATAGAATTTTTTCATTAATTTCAGAGTTATTTTTCACAGATTCCTAGCATGCCTGCCCATCTAAAGCAGGAATATTGCAGGGCAGTATGTTGCCTTTGCTTTAGAACTGAAATGAGGATTGGACCTTTAAAAAAAAAACTCCTAGTGATCTAATATTTCATCAAGCAGGGAATCCTTCTGGAACCCCCACAGAATCCAGGAGATTTCCTGGAGTGGCAGTGGGGAGACATGTCCTCTCTCCTCACTTCCACACCAACACTTTCTTAGAGGATGAACAGTCCAGGTTTGTTGTCTCTGATTTCCTCTTTGTTGCTCTTGTCAACTTCAGTCACTTAGAGTTAGCGCATGGGATGGTACACAACCATTTGAAATGAGACACTATAGGAGCCTGAAGTTGATAAGCAGAAAAAAAGACATGCAAAGGGGATGATGATACTTCAGGCACAAGCAGTGCATGAAATAAGATTTATTCAGGTGCTGATAAGGAATGCTGATGGTCATAACATCAGTGCTGCACAATGCCTAAGGAATGAGGCACAGAATTTCATTGGAAGACATGAGGACATTTTGCTGATGAGGAAATCCAGGAGGAGATAAGAAAACAAGACAGAAAATCCTGTAGAAAATGGTGGTACTAAGAAGCATCTCAATTCGCAACCCTGTTTTGCTCCCTTGCTTTAGTTGTGTTTGTGATACAATTTGCTTTAAAAACAAATTGGAACCAATGGATTTACTACTACTACTACTTTATTATTATTATTATTATTATTATTATTATTATTATTATTATTATTATTATTATTATTATTATTATTATTATTATTATTATTAAAAACTTTCAGATTAGGGTCATAACAGGGAGCAAAGGACCTCACTTAGAGAAACTCACAATCCTTAGTCATGGGCAATACACCACATTGAGGGACATCTGCAGTTTTGCATTCAGAAAACCTGCCCCTGATGCTTCTTCTTCATCCTTGATTGCCTTTAGAACAGATTTTTATAATTGGAAATCAGACAGGTTTTCCTTTCCTTTCTTTCAACTACATGTAGAGGCATACCTTGGCAAAAGAAAATAAAGAGGCAAAACCCAAAATATTATTGGACCTAAACTAAATTAAAGGCATCACCTGCCTTTTTGTATTATGTAAGGACCATGTGGCTTTGTCCCCCCCCCAAATATTGTAGCATTCTAAAGACTAAGAATTTATTTATTTATTTATTTATTTATTTATTTATTTATTTATTTATTGGACTTATATACCGCCCCATAGCGTTACAAGCACTCTCCGGGCGGTTTACAATTTTTAATTATACAGGCTACACATTGCCCCCCCAGCAAGCTGGGTACTCATTTTACCGACCTCGGAAGGATGGAAGGCTGAGTCAACCTTGAGCTGGCTACCTGGGATTTGAACCCCAGGTCGTGAGCACAGTTTTAGCTGCAGTACAGCGTTTTAACCACTGCGCCACGAGGCTCTTTGTACAGTATTGCAGTGTGAGCTTTCACGGATCAAAGTCAATGGACTCTAAATGCATGGCCTTTATTTATTTATTTATTTTTTTAAATTTCAATGACTAGGTGCAGATACAGGTAATACTCTGTGACAATGGTTCACTAAAGTGTACTACTTCTGTACACATTCTGGTGGTTTACAGTTTATTTCTGCTAACTACACATTCCAAACACCCTGCCAGTAAGCTGATTATTTGTTTTACTGACCTCAGAAGGTTGGAAGGCTGAGTCAACTGCAAGCCAGCTACCTGAGCCCGTTGGGATCGGACTCTGGTTGTGAGCAGAGTCCAGACTGCAGTACAGTAGGACCCCCATATCTGCGAGATCAATATCTGCTGATTCACTTAACCATGGCCTGTAAATATTTAAAATATTAATAGAAAAATCCTAGAAATATACAGTACATTTCTTAAGATGAAATCACAAAAACGTGCCTCTGGAGGGGGCCAGAGACCATGCTATGTATAGTGTTTGCTATTAAATAGAGTTTGCTATAATCCACATTTTGCAACATCTGCAAAGGACTCGGAACTGGTCCTCCGCAGATATAGGGGTCCTCCTGTACTGCAGATTAACCATTGTGCCATAAGGCTCTTTAACCTGGAAGGTGACCATGCAACCATTAACAAGCCATTGCTAGCTACTTCTTTGGAAATGACTCTAGGGGCACAAGGGGCCATCAGTGTTTAGGAAATAGAAGAGGAGAGGGTGGGATGGCTGGTGACTGGTATTTGAATAAAAACAAATGTATTTTAAAAATCAAGGTGCAGGAGACCATGGAAGGTATCTGGGGCATACTGGACCTTTGTTCAATACCCCAGAACCACATGCATAGTGAACACATTGTGTCTAGGACATACTTCCTGATGGTCTGGGTTTGATCACAGATACGATTCACCAACAAGATGCTATTGTCTTTTAAATGGTATTAGTAAAAAGAAAAGAAAAGCAAAGAAAGAATCCAAAAGGACCTTCTATTTGTACTGAATTTTTTTTTTGAATATTTGCCATAATCCTCATTTTGTCTGCTCTGTACCTTGAAACACAAACATATAAGAACTCTGTTCCAGTTCAGCAGACATATCAAAACACCACTTTCATGTCCGCTGATTATATCGCTTGAGTACCAATTTGGAGCTGATGAGAGCCTGCTCATTATGAAGATAATGAAGCTGTGCAAGTGCAGGTATAACCTTTTATGGTGGTGTAAAATTCTATGAAAAGTGTTCAAGACCGGTAGATTACTATTAGTGGTAAAGGTCACTTTGATACAGTATTCATTATGCTGTTTAAATTGAGATATTTAGTAGAATTAGCATGTAGAACAACTTAATATTTATTACCAGAACAGTGACTCAAAGCCCATTTCTGCTGTCCAGAGGGAATCTAACCAGGTTACAGCAAGGAGATTCCCAAACGACATTCACTTGTTCCTTTAAAAAGTAAAAAAGCTCAAGGATTTGATGGACTTTGTGTCTTTAAAATGGATGTCATACACAGTGCTTCAGGTGTTTCCTTAATAGATAGAAATACCTATAAATGCAAATGGCAATCACTGATTAATTCAGTGAAAATGTATAAGGTAAGAATTCTCTTTGGGCTAAGCAGAGGATTATGTTTCCATTTCCAGACATGCACAGTTTATTTTTCTTTCTCTGATTAATTTGAATCTTCAGATGAAGCTTGCAAATGATATTCCAAAAATTAAATGACATGATAAATAATATTTAAAGGATATTAGATTTTTAGTTCATTTTTCATAAGAGAACTTAGTCAATTGCGTTTTTATATTATGCTCTCTTTTTTGAGCTGTATCTGTCGTTCTGAGCTGACTTCGGTCCTGCCCTAGGAGAAAGGCAGGGTATTAAAATTAGTAAATCTCATGCTCCAGGCCCAGCAACCACGGTAGCAATTGGTGGTTTGCCAGAGGAAAGGATCGTTCCTTGTGCACAACGTATATTTTACTTCATTACTTTCCGGTCTTCCTGCAGGTAGAATTTGAATCCTATTTAAGTATACCATGCTCTAATATCTGTCAGAAGGCCTTTAACCGCTGAAGAAGACCCTCGGGGTGGAAATCTATTCTGCTCATTTGGTTTTATCACTGTACACTATTTTTGTTTCTAACTGTTATTTTCTGTAGTGGATTTTTAATATGGACCCAGTAATACAGCTGGTATTTAACAGGTGCAACTTGCACACACAGTCACCACCTATTTATGTAACATTTTTCATCTAATTAGATTCTACAGGTGCACAAATTCCTTCTCTCTGGAGCTAGGTGTTCCTCCTTCTGGAGCTGCTGAAATCTGCCCTTAAGCAGAGTAAGATTATTCATCTGGGTAGCCCATTAATTACACTTGAACAGATAGATGCTTTATATGCTAGCAAAGCTGTGCTTCAATAATATTTTCAGATGATATTAATCTTCTGCTCAAAGATCTTCTGCTCAGACTTCCTGTTCCTTTGCTCTATTCCTGCCCCCCCCCCATTTAGCAGAAAATGTACATATGAGAGAGCTAGCATAGAGTTGGACTGTTGGGACAATTGGCTTTGACGGCCAGACTCACTGCCCTACTGAGAGTAAGAAAATGAAGGCAACAAACAGGTTAGTTTGCAGAAATATGGAGTATCTTGGTAAGACCCGAGATACCACAGGATCCCAATCACTTTTACCAGAGAGACTCATTTTAGCCAGGCTGGGCAATTGAGGGGCCTAACATGGAGGGAGGCCCGAAAGGAAAGAACGAGGAACCGGGCCTTCTCGGCAGTGGCCCCTTGCCTCTGGAACAACTTGCCCCTAGAGATCCGCCTGGCTCCCTCTCTGGGTGTCTTTAGAAGTAAACTAAAGACATGGCTATTTAGGCAGGCTTTCCCTCCTGCTGTATTTTAATATTTATATTTTTACATCTTGGATTTTCATATGTTAGTGGTTTTATTGTTTTTAAACTTTGTTGTGCTGCCCAGAGTAGACTATCTGTCTAGATGGGTGGGGGGGAAATCTAATAAAATAAATAAAAATAAAAATAAATAATTGGCAAGGATAATGTAAGTCTATCTATGTTTAATTGGTTGTTGTTTTGATTAAAATTTATTTGTGTGGAAACTCTGTGTATCATCAACTGTATCCCTAAATTCACACGACAGAACATTTAAAAAAAGATGAACTCTTTTTATAATATATTTTGCAAAGGAAATGGCAATATTTTAATTTTTTTCTCTTTTTTTAATGGTGGTTGCTAACATATTTATTCTAAAAATATATATTAACAGCTGGTAAATTAATCTTGTATTTTTCAGGAATAGATATATATTCATAGTAGCCAGTCCTAGGGATAATTTTATGTTTGCGAAAGAGGGAGCTGAGCCATCCACAGCTCACTGTTTCTTCCCATGCTGGCATCTGTTAAGGGTGTCTCAGCAAATGTTATTTTTGCCTTCTCTCTTGTTGCAAAAGTTGCTTTCTGGAGATTGAGGGAATTTATTTTTAAGTGTCAATGGTCATCCTTTGTCCCCCTATATGAGAGATAGAATTTGAGTCATGACCAGCTGCTGCCTTTTAGCTACTGTTAAAGCAAGGAAGCTCTTATGAAAGTGGAGCTTGTCTAGATTTTCAGCGTAAAAATGCCTTACACATTATGAGGGAACTGTTATGTTACTGTTTCAAGGGAGAGATACTGTAACTTACTGTGAGGTATTTCTAGTTATCAGTGTGCTTTGTATTACTAATGAGCAAGCTCCTTTCCGTATTTCTGAATAAAAAATTTCCACAGACTAACAAGACTCTCTGAAATAAATCTGATATATTTTTTGGATTAATGAAGAATTACTGGAGACCAATTAGGATATGCTCTACTATATCCAGTTTACATGATTAAGGTACACTACAGCCTTTTATATATTGACTGGAACTTCCCTGTTATTCCAAGATTTCTTGAGGCAATGGTACCGTGTTTCCCCAAAAATAAGACAGGGTCTGATATTAATTTTTGCTCCCAAGAATGCACTAAGGCTTATTTTCAAGGGATTTTTTAAAAAAATTTTCTTGTACAACAATCTATATTTATTCAAATACAGTCATGTCATCTTCTTCTGGTTGCTGCACAATGGTGGAGGGCGGGGTTTCACTTTTTCTTGGGGTAGGGCTTATATTATGAGCATCCTGAAAAATCATACTAGGATGTATTTTATGGTTAGGTCTTACTTTTGGGAAAACAGGGTAGTGAGAGGGGAGCTATTTCAGTGGTCAGAATCCTGTTCTGGTTTTACACCAGCATAATTGCAGAGGTAAACTGCAGCTAATTAACAAGTTGTCACTCTCATGCTTAATTACATTAAGAGTGTGAGCAGCAACTCATTAATTAGCTGTAATTCCTTGTTGCAATCTGTGCAATTACACTTAAGGTGGTGTAAATCCACAGCAGGATTCAGGACTATGTCTGATGAGGCAAAAGTAGACTTTAAATAATCTTTTGCCCTTGATGGTCGTAAAGCACTCTTGTACAGGAATGACTCCCAGAGGATAGAACTCAGTTTGAAGGCATCTTCCATTTGAAGTTTTTTTTTCTGATATAGAGGGCCAATTTAATGCAGAGATAGAGGAACATCAGAAGCGGGGAGAGTTGGGACCTTGAAGTTGGGGAACTTCTGTTTTTGGACAACTACCAGAATCCCATATTTAGCACGGCCACTCTGTTTCATTTATGCCCATCTGCATTTAGCGCTGAGGGAGAAACCTGGATAGGAATGCAGGTCATTTGCTCACAGTCTTTCTCACTATGATAAACTGTTTTCTCATTCACAGTGTTCCCCCCAAAAAAAATGTATATCTGTACATATACTGACCATTAACATTTTTTTTACACTTTTCTTCTTTTTTGGAGTGGTCAGCCTGTAATTTGTCAACCCTTTATGGCTTCAGGAGCATTGCTGTGTGGAGTGGACAAGAAGGTCTAATAGATTAGGAGAGTACAGTGAAGACAGTTATGATCTCTTGTGGGTCAAGGCTAATGAATTTTAGGAAGTGCTCAGTCCCTTCTAGCCTTTTAAATGCCATTTCTATCTGGGTGTTTGAAACAGCCCCTGAATTTGCATTTACAATTTTGGTACCTCCATGATTGAGGCTGAGTATTTTGCTAAGAGTTCAACCATGTGCACACAACTATCTCTCTGGCTAGTTTAGGCTGCTGTAAAAGTGTGGTGGGAACACCCATGAAGGAGAAAGCTGTTGATGGCTACCAGTCATGATGTATACGTATTCCCTCTAGCACCAGAGACTATGTGCACATGCATTTGTAAATCAGTTGTGGGAAAACATTAGTGGAGACAGTGTTTTTATGTCCATGTTCTAGTAGTGGATGCTCCATGCAGCAGCTGGTTGGCTGACATGAGTACAGCATGCTAGACTAGATAGGCCTTTGGAGTGATCTTGCAAGGTTCTTACATTCTCACAGATGTCCACTGCTAGGTGGCCCTCTGATTCATTGGACTGAGCAGATTTGGGTATAAAAAAATTCTAAGTTTATAGTTGTTGCTACTATTGTTGTTCCTGTTATTATTTGTAGCAATATTACTATTTGTATTCTTATTAGTAGAACAGCTATTTCAAATCCTCCCAAGTGGTTCACATTCATCTTTCATCTGTAATACACAGCCCCATGAGACCATTTGTATTTTAATTTAATTTATATGCCACTTTCCCTCAGGCCTGAGACCAACGTGGCTTAGAATGTAGCTAAAAAACAAACGCCACTGAAAATGTAGTACATTATTAATATTTTAAAAATGGAATCAGTTACAATATGAAAACCCAGTCATGTTAAAAATAACTTTGGAAACATTTCATTTTAAATAAGAATGATAATTTATTACAAATTAAAGCAAATCAGCAGAATGCAGTGGGCTGGCAGTTGGCAGTGACATGCCTCCATGCAAATGTCTTTGCTTATTGCCAGAATGACAAGGGGGATGAGTTCCAAGGTGTGAGAGAAGGCCCTGACTTTATTCTCACCACAGGAGCTTCTGAGGATGGGGGGAACAGAAAGAAGGGGCTTTTCAGCAGAGCTCAAAGCCTCAATGGGCACAAGCAGGAGAATAAAGTCTTTCAAATAGTCTATTACTGCTCTTGTAGTACATGTGGTGACAGGCTTAGAAAGAGTAGCGACAATCTCTTTCTTAATTGAGGCAGTGAGTAGATGGGTGGGAAATGCAGCAAATGTGATAGGCTTGGGGTAGGCTGAGGGACGTGGTGGCGCTGCGGGCTAAACCGCAGAAGCCTGTGCTGCAGGGTCAGAAGACCAAGCAGTCGTAAGATCGAATCCACGCAACGGAGTGAGCGCCTGTCACTTGTCCCAGCTCCCGCCAACCTAGCGGTTCGAAAGCATGCAAATGCAAGTAGATAAATAGGGACCACCTCAGTGGGAAGGTAACAGTGTTCCGTGTCTAAATCGCACTGGCCATGTGACCACGGAAACTGTCTTCGGACAAAACGCTGGCTCTATGGCTTGGAAACGGGGATGAGCACCGCCCCCTAGAGTTGAACACAACTGGACAAAAATTGTCAAGGGGAACCTTTACCTTTGGGGTAGGCTGATTTGCATTGTTTTCCTTTGATCACATGATGCAAAGGAGAATGTCAATCAGCCTGGGTTTTCCCCTCCCCAAATCTGCGGGTTTTCCTTCCTGCAATGATGGCTTAAAAAAAATACAGGTCAGATTGCATCCACTAAAGCATGCAGTTGTTTGAACCAATACATAACAATGGGGTTAGGGGTGCAAAGAACTTTTCCCCATTGTTATCTGAATTAAAATTAAAATGTTAGAAACAGTGAATACAGACATTTCTTTTTCTTTTCTTCACACACCCCCTTTTTTGGCTGGTAAATAATAGCTTTTTTGGCTGTGGAGCCAGAGATTGGGAGTTCAATTCCCTACTGTGCATCCCAGAAGAGCCAGCCTGTGTGGCCGTGGGCAAGCTGTACGTCTCTATTATGCCCTCAGAAGAAGGGAACAGTAAACCACTACTGAGTGCTGTCTGCCCAGAAAACACTGAAAAGGGTCAGTGTAAGTCAGAATTGACTTGATAGTACAGGATAATATCCGCTGTAAGGCAGTGTTGCTTCCCTTCCTCCCTGATGAATCAAGGCAGTCCTAATCTACAGACATGCAAAGTGTGAAACTAAATCTATGCATGGATTCCAATGATGTAGTGGGTTGGACTCCACAGTTACGGCAGAATCAGAGGATGTGTGCAGTGTACCGTGCTTAGGTCAAGTATTAATGGATGAGTTTCAATTGTTGAGACCTGAGGATGTGGACAGGGTGCTTGGATCTGTCCGTCCTACTACCACTCCACTTGACCCTTGCCCATCTTGGCTAATTGAAAGATCTGCCAGGGGGTTCGCACCTGGGTCCAGGAGGCCGTGAACGCCTCTTTGAGAGAAGGAGTGGTCCCTACCACCTTGAAAGAGGCGGTAATTCGCCCACTCCTTAAAAAGCCTAACCTGGACCCAAGGCTGGTGGTTAACTACGACCAGTAGCGAACCTCCCTTATTTGGGCAAAGTGTTGGAGCGGGTTGTGGCTGGGCAACTCCAGGCGCTGCTGGATGAAACGGATTTTCTGGATCCATTTCAATCGGGTTTCAGGCCTGGTTTTGGTACAGAGACTGCCTTGGTCGCCCTGTATGATGACCTTTGCAGGGAGAGAGACAGGGGGAGTGTGACCCTGTTGATACTCCTGGACCTCTCAGCGGCTTTCGACACCATCGACCATGGTGTCCTTCTGGATAGGCGGGCTGGGTTGGGAGTTGGGGGCACTGTTTTAAGGTGGTTCCGCTCCTTCCTGACTGACCGTGTCCAGAGGGTGGTGCTGGGGGACAGTTGCTCTGCCCCATGGCATTTATGTCATGGGGTTCCTCGGGGCTCAATACTGTCCCCCATGCTGTTTAACATCTACATGAAACCGCTGGGAGAGGTCATCAGGAGGTTTGGGCTGAGGAGTCAGCAATATGCTGATGACACTCAGCTCTACCTCTCGTTTTCCACCAATCCAGGTGAGGCGGTTTCTGTGCTGAACTCGTGTCTGGACCTGATAATGGACTGGATGAGGGTTAATAAATTGAAACTCAATCCAGACAAGACGGAAGTGCTGTTAGTGGGTGCTTCACCGGACAGGTTGGAGGGCCATTTCCCTGTCCTGAATGGGGTTACACTCCCCCTAAGGGACAGGGTCCACAGCCTGGGGGTGCTCCTGGACCCCAGTCTAACTTTGGAAGCCCAGGTGGACTCGGTGGCCAGAGGCGCCTTCCTTCAGCTGCGGAAATTATACCAGCTGCGGCCCTACCTGGACGAGCGGAGTCTCATGACAGTTACACACGCACTGGTAACATCTCGTATTGATTATTGCAATGCGCTCTATGTGGGGCTGCCTTTGAAGACGGTCCGGCGACTGCAACTGGTCCAGAATCGAGCTGCGCGGCTGGTGAGTGGTGGAGCTGCTAGAGATCACATCAAGCCGATTCTGTTTAATTTACATTGGTTACCAGTTGCTGCCCGGGCCCAATTCAAAGTGCTTGTTTTGACATATAAAGCCCTAAACGGCTTGGGCCCTGGATACCTGAAGGACCGCCTCCTTCCATATGAACCTACCCGGCAGTTAAGATCTAGCCAGGGGTCCCTTTTGAAAGAGCCATCCCTTAAGGAGATAAGAGGGAGGGCTTGTAGAGAAAGGGCCTTCTCGGCAGCTGCCCCTAGACTATGGAATGCCCTCCCGACTGAGATTCGTCTGGCGCCGACGTTGATGACATTTCAGCGCCAGGTCAAAACCTTCCTGTTCCAAATGGCTTTTAACTGAAATAACATCAAATGTGGGTCTGATGGCAATTTTTAGAATATATATTTTAATTGCATTTTAATTATTTTGCCCTTTTATTTTGCCTTTTTATTGTATTTTAAATGCTGTAAGCCGCCCAGAGACCTTCGGGTAGTGTGGGCGGCATATAAGTTAAATAAATAAATAAATAAATAAATAGATAGATAGATAGATAGATAGATAGATAGATAGATAGATAGATAGATAGATAGATATAGATAGATAGATAGATAGATAGATAGATAGATAGATAGATAGATAGATAGATAGATAGATAGATAGATAGATAGATAGATAGATAGATAAATAAATAAATAAATAAATGTTTACTCCCCAGTACATTTCAAAGGGTGTAGCTGTACAGCTTGACTTTTATTTTTTTAAAGCAACTTGGCGCCAGCTAATCCGATGAGGAAAGGACATGGGGAATGGCATTTTACACTTTATTAAGGCAGCTCCTTTTAACAGCATCTTCCACAGGCACATCAGCTAAGCTGCAGATAAGGTGGAAAAAAGGCTGCCCCCTCCAGTATCCCAGTGTGACCACTTAAGCTGAACACACCCAAATTCCCACATGCGACTTCACAGTGAATGAGTGCGAGTAAATTCACATTTTCTTTGATGTATAGTTGTACCCTGAGTTTGTGGTAGAGATATGAACCTAGTGACTGTCCTTCAGAAACGTTATAGTTATTAAGAGGGACTTTTGAAATGTGAGTGGAAAAGTATTTTTAAAGTATTATTCCTGAATTTATCTAAGAACAGACTTTCCTTTTTTTGCTGAGAGCTTTGCCCCTCATCATACATTCCTTGATTCCCAACTCTGGAATTATACTTCTCTCCAAATGCAGCAATTGTCAGAAACCTAGTCTATGCATTACATTTTTCTTGTCTATCAACAAGAGCCTTACACTGGCCTCAGAGTACATGATGCTTGCTTTCCCCCTGTACTTAAATTGTTGCTACAAAAGCAGAGTTATTTGATGAGTGTTACACTAATTTAAATATTGACAGAATATATGTATTACAGTTGTTGACAAACAGCTATGAATATTTATTGCTGATGGTAAATTATATTGATACTTACACTTGCTGCTGTGAACCAGTATAATACATGGGACAGACATTTTTTGCTATTCATATCCCGTAACTTTAATGACTGTCCTGTTCCTAGGAACTAGGTGAGCCTGCAGTTGGCAATTACCCTGTTTTTATTTTTCGTTTAGTCCTCTGGAAATAATTATATTCTTATGTGCTGCAAAGTTGTGTCTACGTTATGGAGGCTTTATGAATTAGTGGCTTCCAAAAGATCATGTCATTAACAACCTTATTCAGGTCTTGAAAACTGAAGTTTATGACTTTCGTTACTTGGTCAGTACATCTCATATTAGGTCTTCCTCTTCTGTTTACCTCCTGCTTTTCCCAGCACTATTGTCTTTTCCAGTGAGTCTTGTCTTCTCAGTGGAGATAATAAAAGACATCAAGAGTGTTGCTAGGGTTTCTTCCCACATATGTTTATGGCTGTGTCCCAGGTTGATCCATGTGTGTGTGATTGTGCGTGTGCATGCTCATGCATGTGTGCACATACTATTATACAGTGTGGCCGCCTCCTCATAGGTCACAGAGGGGACGCCACTTCACACTCTCTTTCTCTTAACACTCGCTGCCACCAACCACACACATATATCTGACTCCTCAGACAAAGGTATGGATTTAAAAAGGAAAATGATTGTTTATTGTAACAAGTAAATAAGTTAATCACTATAATCAATACATAAAGTATCCCCTCAAACACACTATCACTCAGACCTTAACTAACACAGTACTTCATGCCCTAACTCAACTCTCACCCTAACTCTAACTCTCCAAAACTGTTTCACATCATTCACTCCCCCCCTTATATCACAGCTCCACCTCCTGGAGTCCCACCTCCTGCCCCGCTATAGGCAGAAGAGCTCCAGCATACCATTGATAGGCAGGTGACGTCATCGCAGCCGTCACATACCTCCCCCCTTAATAAGTTGTTTTGCGGTGAAAAGCTATAGTGCTTTTCATCACAAAACAACTGCAGGTCAAATACATCATCAAACACAATATTTCAATAACTATCATAAACTTACTACATTTTCATGCATACACATACCTACCATTAATACTTACTTTAAATAATAAATGAACATATGACACGGCATTGAACAATATACTCAACATTCCAATACATAACATAACCTTTTACATTTACATATACACATATACTTTAAGAGTCCATATCACTTCAACCGTTGTCTTCTGGTCTTCTGGATAAGGCGTCAGCCACGCAGTTCATAGTCCCTCTGACCACCTTAACCTCGAAGTCATAGTCCTGCAAAATGCGAGCCCACCTCACCAGTTCACAGTTCTGGGCTTTCATAGTCTTTAGCCATATAAAAGGTGAGTAGTCCATGCACCAAATGAAATGTCTCTTCCAGACGTAGGCCTTCACTTTCTGGATCGCGTAAACGATGGCCCAACACTCTTTTCCGATGGTCGACACTTGCTTTTCTTCCTTTCCAAGTTTCTGGATCAGGTAGGACACAGGATGCTGGTCTCCGTAGTCACCACATTGGTACAGCACGCCTCCTACCCCGGCCTTCGAAGTATCGATGTGGACGATGAAGTCTTTATTTAAGTCTGGAGCATGCAACACAGGGCGGTTGGTTGAAGCTTCTTTTAGCTTTCCAAAAGCCACCTTGCAGTCATAGGACCATGGAACAAGGTCACTGGTCCTTTTTTCCATCAGCTCTGGATCATTTCGTTGTAACACCCCTTTGGCTACATCAGGTTTGCTGGAGAACACTTCTTGATACTTAGTAACTAAAGTTCTAAGATCGCTTTGCTGTTCACTGGATAGAGAAGGGCTGATCTGCACCTCCTGCGTGTGGCACTCTTGTTGCCCCCTCCCTTCCCAGAAGGGCAACTCAGGTTCCTCTTTCCCAGCTACTTTCATTGCAAACCGCACAATTTTCTCTTCACTATAAGAAGGCTTAAGGGCATTCACATGAACAACCCTTTTGTCTAGTTGTTCAACTCCCTCAAGAATGTCATCGAGGTTACTCATTTCATGAACAACTCCATATGGACTGTTCCAGTTCAGTTGTAACTCGTTCCCCTTGATGGGCCTCACCAGAAAGACCTCATCTCTAGGAATAAATTGAAGTTCCCTAGCCCCTTTGTCATACCACAGTTTCTGTTTGACTTTTTGTGGTTTTAGATTCTCCCCAGCCAAATTTAGATTTCTTTCGAGGTTGATTACCACAGAGTCTGCACATGTGATCATATTTTGGGGGTCTTCTTTAACAATCTGATCCCAATTTTGCTTAATTAGATCAAGCGGACCCCTCACATGTCTCCCAAATAATAGCTCAAAAGGGCTGAAACAAGTACTCTCTTGTGGGACTGATCTGTAGGCAAATAAAAGTAACTGTGAGTTTTGGTCCCAGTTCTTATGGTTCTCAGCTAAATAAGCTTTGATCATCCTCATGAGGGTCACATTGAATCTCTTTGCCAACCCATCACTTTCCGGATGATAGGGAGAATTCTCTAATTGTTGTACTCCACCAATCTGCCACAATCTCTTCATAAGTATGGAAGTAACTGGTGTTTTTATAAGGTCTGCTTCAATACTTTTAACAGGTGAAGAGATTTCTGGTAAAGGGCACATCTTAACCTCCGTCTGGTCACTGTTATAACTCTGTTTCTGGCACATATCAACTTTCTGACAGAAATTTCTAACCTGTTTTTCTATTTCAGGCCAATGAAACTTCTGGGTTATTCTCTGGTTGGTTTCAATTATACCCAAATGTGCATCAACTAAGACTGAATGTCCCTTTTCCAAAATCATTGAATTATATTTATCTGGTACCATTAACTGGCTTCTAATCTCAAGTTCCCCTTTTGAAATATTAATCAGTTTTTCTTTGTAGAGCAACCCTTGTTTAGGGGATAATCCTTTGCCAGCCACTTTTCCAAAACAGCCTTTTAAAATAGGATCTGTTAGCTGCTCATGGACAAAATTATTTTCCTGAGGTATTTCCAGAGAAATTGCCTCAGCTTGGGGTAGATTTCTAACTTCCTCTTGAGAATCAGTAATCTTTCCTGCTGCCTCATTTTGTTCTGGTAGTGATTGTGTAATCACAAAGGCACTCTTGACATGCTTTGTTAAGTCAGTGCCAATAAGAAAAGGTGTAGGAATTTGAGAAGAAACCCCAACTCGCCAAACTCCCCGCCATCCTTGATAATCAATTAAAACATCTGCTACAGGCAAAATCACTATCTCCTTCCCAATTCCTTTGAGAGTCAAGTTCTGATCAGGAATCATACAATTCTGAGGTACAATATCTGAGTGGCAGAGGGAAACCTGAGAGCAAGTGTCTCTTAAGGCAGTGTAGTTATGTCCAAAAACTTTTATTCTGTCCCCAGCTGATTCTAGTAACTGCGAATTTGTCTGAATATACAGGCAATGTCTAATTTCAGCTATAGGCAGATCTTCATAGTCGCTTGTACTCTGCCCACTCAAAGTATCAATTTCAGAAGAGCTAGCTGCTGCCTCTGGTTGCGTTTCCATGGCTACAGAGCTACCTCTAGAGGGAGTCATCTGGCTGTTCTGTATACAATATACAGACTTGGCATCTTTTAAATTCACTTTCTGAGGAGAATTTTCTTTATTTTGTTTTGTATTATAACACTGGGAAGCAATGTGTCCCCTTCCCTGACAAGCAAAGCAAATTTTATCTCCCCAAGAACTTTTGTTAGTGAATTTTTCTGATTTTTCTTTTCCCTCCAAAATCTGGTTCCTGGACTGGATCTGCCCAGACGTTTTATCAACAAAATGGCCTCCCATTTTAGGCTGACCCTGACCTAGCTCTTTGGAGTGCTTTGGGTCCCATGTTTTCATCATGCCTCTTCCCTCATAATTTACAGGCCCCCTTATTTGAGAAATAAAATCAGCAATCTGAGCAGCCTGTCTAATGTCAGAAGGTTTCTTTTCCTGCACTAAATATTTAAGTTCACCCTGGAGTAAGGAATAGAACTGCTCCAAGCCTACAATAGCTTTTAATTGTTGAAAAGTCTGTACATTCTCCTGTTCTAGCCACCTGTCCAAACACCTCTCTAAGTTAAAACCAAGCTGTGTATAAGTTTCATCTGATCTCTTTGTAAGCTTTCTGAATTTCTGTCTCTGGTGTTCTGAATTTATGCCAAATCTAAGAAAAACCAACTTTTTAAACTCTGAATAATCTTTACTGAGTTCAATTGGCATATCAGCATAGACTTCCGCCATTTTCCCACTAATCAGAGACCTTAAAATTATCATTTTCTCTGCTTCTCTGAGAGAAAAATCTGAGGCTGTTCTCTCAAAACTTGTAAGGAACGCTTCAACCGAATCCCCTTGTTTATAGGAAGGAAATTTCTTTAAATCTGCTTTCGATAATTGGCTCTCGTCATTTTCCCTATTATTATTATTGTTCTGGTTCAATAATTCCATTCTTCTTATCTCAAATGCCATTTTCTCTCTCTCTAAGGCAATCCTTTCCCTTTCTATTCTTTCCTCCTTTTCTATTTGTCTCATCCTATATTCATGTTCCTGGGCTAATTGAATTTTCCTCAGTTCTGATAACTGTTCCCCATTAATTCCTTCCTCCTGCTCTGAGGTAAACCTGTCCCCTTCTTCATAAAACACCTCTCCAGCTCCTTCAGTCATCTCTGGAGACTTTGACTCACTTTCAGCAATTTTACTGCGCGTTAAAGGCATGTTTCTTGCTCAGAAGGCTCCTCACTATTTCCAAGCCTCTGTTTAAAATACTTTTTTCCCTTTCCTGCGTTAAGGTCTGATATATATATTAGCAGTGTGCTCCAACTGATCTAACACTAGAAACTGTAACCAATCTTCTCTAGCGTCTTCTTATCCCCTTTCACTGGCCTCTTGCCAATTTCAGGATACTTTATTTTATATTGCTGCCTTTGGCTGCTTCTACATTCACCACAGCTCTGCCCTCTCACAAGAGCTGTTCAGAATGGAGATCCCTCAGGTTTGCTGCGCTTGGTCTGTCCTCTCAGAGTTCACCTAACTCAGGACCCTCTGACCAATTTGCCACAGCCTCTGCTTTTGGGCTAATCTCCCTCACAAAATTGACCTTACAGAGCTCATAAATCAGTTGTCCACTCTGAAGCTTAAGTGCCTCTCCACTAGATTTGCTCCCCGTGAGTCAAATCCTAAAGAGTTACCCACACTTTCCACTCCAGGTGACACTAACTGAAGTCCTTTTGCTCTGGTCACTCTAGCCAAGGCTTTACTGGCCAACTGGACAACTGGACAACTCGTATCCCACCGCTGCCACCAATTTCTTTTGTGGCCGCCTCCTCATACGTCACAGAGGGGACGCCACTTCACACTCTCTTTCTCTTAACACTCGCTGCCACCAACCACACACATATATCTGACTCCTCAGACAAAGGTATGGATTTTAAAAAGGAAAATGATTGTTTATTGTAACAAGTAAATAAGTTAATCACTATAATCAATACATAAAGTATCCCCTCAAACACACTATCACTCAGACCTTAACTAACACAGTACTTCATGCCCTAACTCAACTCTCACCCTAACTCTAACTCTCCAAAACTGTTTCACATCATTCACTCCCCCCCTTATATCACAGCTCCACCTCCTGGAGTCCCACCTCCTGCCCCGCTATAGGCAGAAGAGCTCCAGCATACCATTGATAGGCAGGTGACGTCATCGCAGCCGTCACATACAGTATAACAGTTCACATCCTTTGCGACCATAATAAATGCAGCTCCAATCCTATGCCCATTTACCTGGGAATAAATCCATTGAGGTGTGTGGTGGCACTGTGGGTTAAACCACAAAAGCCTCTGTGCTGCAAGGTCAGAAGACTAGCAGTCATAAGATCGAATCCATGCAATGGAGTGAGCTCTCATCGCTTGTTCCAGCTCCTGCCAACCTAGCAGCTCAAAAGCATGTGAATGCAAGTAGAGAAATAGTACTGCCACAGTGGGAAGGTAATGGCGTTCCGTGTCTAGTCGTGCTGGCCACGTGACCACGGAAACTGTCTATGGACAAATGCTGGCTCTATGGCTTGGAAACGGAGATGAGCACCACCCCCTAGAGTCGAACATGACTGGACTAAATGTCCAGGGGAACCTTTACCTTTACCCAAATCCATTGGATTAAGTGAAATTCCCATCTGAGTACACACTGAAGATCATACTATGTGTTTCATGGGATTGTATCCATTTAGGTAGCTATGGACCATTTCAGCTGCCAGTTAAATAGTTCTGTAGCCTAAGGCCACTCTTCTATACACACTTACTGAGAGTAAGTCCCATTGAATATACCAGGAGTCAATTTTTATTTGATATCCATAGAATTCTATTGCTATTCAATATAGTGTGATTTTTAAAATGCTCTCAGTCACATTGATGACTTTAACATATTTGATTTTTGCAATCTCAGAACAAGACGCAATTTTTCACACCTAAAGCTCAGTAAAATTTAAACATTTAGTGTAAAGCTGGAGATTTACAAAGACAATTGCAGGTACTGTATTATAAAATCCTGTTATTTTCTTGTTTGTTTTCATCATGTCTTCCTGGAGATCATTATCTAAAACCTGATAATTCATTTGGTTAATTGACTTAAACAGCAAGACAGGATTAACAACTCCCACTCAATGTTAAGAGTGCCAAAGTGTGTTTTTTGGGACACTCTCTGAATTGTAGCACAAAACATTTGCAGCAGAGCATTGAATTCCTGTGAAATATGTCCACAGGTATTTTCTGCTGGCAGTGGGGAAGCTGCATAGTAATATTTAATATTATTTGCATGCATGGTCCACTCCACTACAATGTTGTATGCTAAAAAATAAATACATTTAGGATTCGGAGGGGGGAACCACCCCTACCTCCCAGATATCAAGCCCTGGCACATAAATCAAGTCATTCCTGCAGTGTTTAAAATGAATGTTCTCAAATCTCAGGTTCCTCCTCCCCCCACTTGAATTCGTACAATCTTAATATATCTTATTTGTTTGCCAATGTACCTCTCAGTAACTCATTTCTTTCTGGAAAAAAAAATGAAACAGTGGTCTGGGTTTTCCCCAACCATTTGGTGATAGATTTATCATTGCAATATATATTGTGAAACAGGTAAAGGATTGACCCGGAACCTATTAGGCAGAATCCTGGGAAGATAAATTCTAAAGATAAATCAAACGGCAGCTTTGATTGTTGATGACAATGAAAAAGAAATAAGTACAGGCGAGGAAGTGATGGAAATCCAAGCAGAATAATGAAGACCAAACTTTTCTGTACTTAAACCAAAGGGATAGCAATAAATAAGAGTCCCAGTTTTCCAGCCTTAAAGTGGACTAAAGAAAAACAGATTGGAATTTGTTTTAGTGGAAGTGCCGTAAAGGTCACTCTAATTTGGGGAGCAGGAGAGTCCATCCCTGAGGATTGGTACCCATCCTGTCTGTGAGGGTGCTACCCTATCAAACTTCTGCATTCACCCACTCCCACAAAAAGACTTTCTGGGCTGATCTATGAAGCCTCTAGAAGCAGTGAGTCACCTTTTAAATAAATAACAGACCCCACCCTCCCAGGCAGTATTTAAGATTCTGAAATACCCATTTTCCAAAACTGGAGGTGGAGGTCCATGCATTTGAAGTGTTTTGAAAGGGAGTAGTTGGTGCATTTTTGACTTTGCATAATCCCTCCCCCCCCCCGCAAGGATCTGGGGACAAATATTCATCTAGTCCTGCCACCTGCCAAAGTTGTCCATCTCTTTTCCTGATGACAAAGGGGAATGGAGAACAGAGCAAAAGTTGTTGTTGTTCGTGACCCCATGGACCAGAGCACGCCAGGCCGTCCTGTCTTCCACTGCCTCCTAGAGTTGGGTCAAGTTCATGTTGGTAGCTTCAAGGACACTGTCCATCCATCTCTGTTGTCCCCTTCTCCTCTTGCCTTCACACTTTCCCAACATCAGGGTCTTTTCCAGGGAGTCTTCTCTTCTCATGAGATGGCCAAAGTACTGAAGCCTCAGCTTCAGGATCTGTCCTTCCAATGAGCACTCAGTGTTGACTTCCTTCATAATTGATAGGTTTGATCTCCTTGCAGTCCAGGGGACTCTCAAGTCTCCTCCAGCACCACAATTCAAAAGCATCAATTCTTCAGCGGTCAGCCTTCTTTATGGTCCAGCTCTCACTTCCATAGATTGCTACTGGAAAAACCATAGCTTTGACTATGTGGACCTTTGTCGGCAAGGTGAGGTCTCTGCTTTTTAAGATGCTGTCGAGGTTTGTCATTGCTTTCCTCCTAAGAAGCAGGTGTATTTTAATTTCGTGGCTGCTATCACCATCTGCAGTGATCATGGAGCCCAAGAAAGTATAGTCTGTCACTGCCTCCATATCTTTCCCTTCCATGCCAGGAGGTGATGGGACCAGTGTCCATGATCTTGGTTTTTTTTTTTATGTTGAGCTTCAGACCATTTTTGGCACTCTCCTCTTTCACCCTCATTAAGAGGTTCTTTAATTCCTCCCCACTTTTTGCCATCAGAGTGGTATCATCTGCATATTGGAGGTTGTTGATATTTCTTCTGGCAGTGGGATTAGCCCAGTGCAGCCTTTCACATGATGTATTCTGCATATAAGTTAAATAAGCAGGGAGACAATATACAGCCTTGTCGTACTCCTTTCCCAATTTTGAACCAATCAATTGTTCCATATCCAGTTCTAACTGTTGTTTCCTGTACCACATATAGGTTTCTCAGGGGGTAGATAAGGTGGTCAGGCACTCCCATTTCTTTAAGGACTTGTTAAGAGCCTCGTGGCGCAGTGGTTAAAACGCTGTACTGCAGCTAAAACTGTGCTCACGACCTGGGGTTCAAATCCCAGGTAGCCGGCTCAAGGTTGACTCAGCCTTCCATCCTTCCGAGGTCGGTAAAATGAGTACCCAGCTTGCTGGGGGGGCAATGTGTAGCCTGTATAAGTAAAATGGTAAACCGCCCGGAGAGTGCTTGTAGCACTATGGGGCGGTATATAAGTCCAATCAATCGATCGATCGATCGATCGATCGATAGATAGATAGATAGTTTGTTGTGGTCCACACAGTCAAAGGTTTTTGCGTAGTCAATGAAGCAGAAGTAGATGTTTTTCTGGAACTCTCTGGCAATAGTTACTTGGCATTAAATTGGAGATGAGAAAAGGGCTCAGACTTCACAAGAGTATGTTCCTATCTATCCTGCTTGTAGGCAAGCTGACCCCAGGGTGAAGTCCTTGCAGGCCAGTACCTATTGGGAGCAGGCAAAGATCCAACAGAATCCTACCGTTTAGATAAACCAGCTAAATTAAATGAAGAGAGGTGATACAAAGCCAAAGTTCACAAACAGTCCAATATGAGATAGGCTGTTGGTATTAGGAAACAAAAGAGTAGAGTCCAATAGGTACAAGTCAAGTATGCAAAAGTCATACACAGCAAATAGTCAGTAGTGAAGATCAGAGTATAAGGCAGGAATGGGCTGGATCAAGAAGCATTGTCTCCAATGAACTCCCAGTTGTAGCCTAGTTTTATGCAGCTTAGCTACTGGAATGCCACTGAGAGCTCAGCTGTGGGCATGTGCCTAGCCGGGGAAGAAACTCAACTGCAGGCTGCAGCCAGTTGGTTTTGGTGGGTAGAAATGCTTTCCCCAAAGAAATCGACCCCACCACCCCATTCTGGAGAAGACCTTTTCCCCCAAAGAGCTTTTCACTGCAGTCATGTCCTTCATGTGGGGTTTTTACAGCCTGCAGAGGTCACAGGGGGTGGGAAGTAGTTCAACCTCTTTTTTTCATGTTCAGACACAGAGTAGCCCTTTATGGGAATTCAGCCTCGTGAGCTCCTGGGGCCCTGCAGTCCTTTTGCCTTGTCAGGTTTTATTGCAAGAAGAATGAGGTTCGGTCTCCTCATTGCTGGAGGACTCCTCCAGGGTGGGGAGCTGACTATTTCCGTTTCAATCCCACAGTTGATTTACCACTTTGCAACTTTGATGGGCTGGAGAGGCCAGATTTTTGCCAATAGCATCATGCATCATGGGCTGCACTGGGCCCATAAATGGTTAAAATAGTCAAAAATACCAAACATCATTTTTAATGACTTTATCCCCAGAATGAGGATGGCTTGGGTCTGTGAGCTGCATTTTGCATGTCCCTGCTCTAAACAGATCACACCAGAGTCTCCTGGCTTTTAAGCCTCTTTCTTTATATACAGCCTACATGTCACATTGATCATATGAAAAGGAGCCAGCTGTTGACTGCTGAACTTCCTAAAGATTTGCTCTGGCCTGCTGAAGAAAGCATGGAGGTTTTCGGTTTGAAGTCACTCTGAGGGACCGGAGGAAGCAAGGCTGGCTGAAGAGCTTTCATTTCTCTTCTTGCTCAGCTAATTTCCCCTGCTTCTTACTTGCTGGACAAAATTAAAATGAATTGGCTGGAGATAAAAAAAAGCCTGGCCATCTAGGATTCCTTCCTCTCCCTCTCACCACAAATGCCTCTGCTCTTCCTCTCAGTGTTAGCTGTCAGGCAGCCATCTTCTTCAGAATCTTTATCAGTCAGAAGCGGGATGAGTATCTTAGAAGAGGTAGCCAGCCTCTCTGAAAGCAGTCCTTAACAAAAGAAGAAAAAAGGTCTACCCAAATGAAACTAAATGCATAGTTTTCTTCTTTATATGTTACATTGAATTGCTGAGGGCTAGGACCCCTGCTTCACTTGTAGGAGGTCACAGGTTCTCTCCATGTAAGGCTGGAAAAAACTCCTGACTGAAACTGCAAGGGGCTGCTGCCTTTCAGTATCCACACATTAGAGTCTCAGACAGTAGGTTAAAGTTGGGGAGTCTTCTGTCATTGATGTCTGTGCCTAGGCACCACAGATACCTAATATTCACATTCACCTGGATTGGCATGATTTCTTTTTCCTTCCATGATTGCTTTCTTAATAGTCTGGAAAATGTCTACATCTTTGGTGCGCTAGAGCATATGAGATCACATAAGTAAAAGGTAAAGGTTCCCCTTGACATTTTAGTCAGTCATGTTCGACTCTGGGGGGCGGTGCACATCCCTGTTTCCAAGACGTAGAGCCAGCATTTGTCCGAAGACAGTTTCCCTTGTCACGTGGCCAGCGCGACTTAGATTCGGAACGCTGTTTACCTTCCCACCGAGATGGTACCTATTTATCTACTCGCATTTGCATGCTTTCGAACCGCTAGATTGGCGGGAGCTGGGACAAAGCGATGGGAGCTCACTGCGTCGTGTGGATTCGATCTTACAACTGCTGGTCTTCTGACCCTGCAGCACACAAAGACTTCTGCTGTTTAGCCCGCAGCGCCACCACGTCCCCATGAGATCACATAGTTCACTGTATTAGCATGGTACGTCATGCAATCCATAATAAACTACGCAGGCAGATGATGTTACTGTGCTTACAGTGCTATGGGACAATTAACATTTGAGGAACCCTTAGGAAGCCCTTAGGTTTAGTACAAATTTCTTCTGTGATCTGTGTTTCATGTCATACTCTGTTTTCAGTAGAATGCAGAGCTCAGCCTGCTGCTCGATGTATGCTTCTCTGCATCTCAAGGAAAACACCAATGGGCAATAAACAGATATATCAAGGAAGTATTGGGATGCGCTGAGCAAAGTAGAGGTACAACCAGGCTCCAAGGTCCTCTTGGAGAAGAAAAACACGAGACAACAGCTTCTTCCTTAAAGCTATATTTTGTGCAGTCTTTACAAAATACTCCAACAACATGTCCTCTAGCAAATCTCCAAACTCTTCACACTACATGTGTGTTCCTCTGTGCAATATATAGTATATTTGACCAATCAGGTAACATTACCTCATCTCAGATGATTTTATATGAATTACATCAGCCTCCTGCCTAGTCAACATGATTCAGCTTTATGTACAGCTGTACAATATGGATGGTTAACAACTCCTTTACATATTTGGTCTAAGATGTCTGGCAATCACCGTGAGGTTATTTGCATATATCAATGAGAGCTGTTGGGAGGCAGAGCCAGAGAAACTAGAAGGGAGGGGTGAGTCAGATAAGAGGAGTTTGTCAGTCAGTCAGAGTCAGAGATGAGAGTCTGAAGTGAAAAGTTAGTCTGTGAGAGTAAGAGAGTGTGGTAGAGTTAGGAGTTAAGGGGCAGTTAAGAGTGTGGAACTTATAGAGAGTTGAGTGTGAAACAAGTTATTACAGAGCTACTGAATAGAGTCTTTGAAGAACCTGTTTATGTGAACTGTAACCAATACACCTGTTTGGTACAACTTTACACTCAGCATGGACCTCAATTTTTCTAATTAAACATTGTTGACAGAGATCAACTGGTGGCAGCGTAAAGGAGGGAACGTGTCATGGGCCTCAGGCTAGTGAAATAATCTGGGGACACACAGGGGCATGTCAGAATGTCAATTTCTCCTATTACATTCCTTGTAATTTCCTAACATTATTGTTCATTAACTAAACATTTTCAACAAATATTTGTTGCTGTTAACATTATTCCCTACTTTTCAGTCTTCCTCCACAGTCGTTCATTTATGTCATAGCTCTCTCTGTTGATTCTAGATGTGATAGTTACCCGAAGAGATTATTTATGGCAATGTTGATGTGTTTGTGTGCCACTGCATGCGACTGACTTATCATAATTTTATGCATTAATAGTAAATGGGAACATAAATTCGCTTTGAGCGAAAATCAGTTCTTTGATTAAATCACACAGTTTGCACACTCTTTCTTGAAAAGAGTAGAAAATATAAATACAGTGTATGTATGCATATATTATTTAGATTTGGTAAATGTAACAGTAGTAATTATCATCATCCTCTTTATCTGCTAGTATGCATGTTAGCAGATAGCCATTAATTCTAGTAAATGTGCTTATAACTGCATGAGAAATTAATAAATATCCTAGCTGTTGGCGGTATCATCTGTTTGACTGAAAGTTATTGAATTGGGCCAAGAATCTGCCTTCTATAGATATAAGGGCTTTACTCGGAGAAGGTACTGCCAAGCGATTTTCAGGGATCCATCTTCTTTCACACTAGATCTCAGCCCATTCAGCATATTCCCCTTAATATTTTATATAGCACTGGAGGAAGGATAGAGGGCCTGCCATGGTGAAATCAACTTTCATCAGCCTAGTTTTACATGTCTGGATCTGGATCTGACCTGCTGTAAACCAGAAGGTGATGTGTTGAGTACATTTCAACAAGAAGGAACAGCCAGAGAAAATTTTCCTGGTAAGATGGTACAGTGTAGCTAGATATCAGAGATGCTTGTCTTTTAGTTACTTCAGTTATCAACCCATTTAACGGCTTTAAATATGATAATCAACTCTCTGAACTAGGACTGGAAACAAGTTGATGAGCTGTATAGCTATTTTAGTCATGCCTACCTGCTGAAATTAGATAGTAGAGCACTGTGGAGAGGAATTTCTTGGAAGTTGTGCCTCTTGTGTCAGACACCATACCATGGATCTTAAATCACCAAAGTACACCTCTTTTTCTCATGGTTTTATTCTTTTCCAAAGATCTGTATCTGCTTTGTTTTGAAGAACCTAAGAACCTAATGCCTCTGGTGACTAGCACACAAACAACACATTTGGGGTTTCCAGGATCTAGTTTGGAAAAGTGCCCTGTGTCTGAAGCTAGAGCTAAATGTATAGCAGTCATGACTGGTAGCCATTGGTAGCCATTTCCACCATCAATTTGATGCGCTAATCTAATCTGAATGAATTGGAATTCCTTTCTTGGAATTCCTCTTGGTTTATGTAACACTGGTTAATTGTGTCTTTTCTTCTGCCATGAATTTCCTGTCTGATACTCCATGTAGCTGAAAGTTTCACACTATATTTTTATCATTTTCCCCCTAAGAAGCTCAGGGCTGATTTTATGTAGAGTATCTCTACTTATTTTGGCAACATCCTTCCAAGGTAGGTTATGCTGAAATTAGTTTGACTGACTGTAAGTAATCCAGTTAATTTCATGGCTCAGGGGAAATGTTTTAATGGAGGTTTTCTTGGTATGAATCACCTTTGTGATTTTGGTTTCTTTTTACTTCTGCCAGTTTCACATCACATCTGCAGACATTAACATTCTCTGATCCATGTGGTGAATCCCTGTACATTGTAACTAGGAAATCATTTATTAAAGTGTCAGTATGCCTGAGGTTAGGATTAAATGAAAATGTATATTTACAAGATGTGACCTATTAATTTTGTGTGGCTGGTGGTTTACTGAACCTGCAGGTGGAATCACCTAAGGGCCAAGAAAAGTTAAATATTTTAAAGACTTTTTTTAATTTTAATGGAGGGAGACTTAAGCAGATGCTTAAATCTCTCCCACCGAATTCAGTAGAACTTTAGAGTCCTTAACAGGTCATGAAAGTGTAATACAAATGATTGTATTTTTTAAAAGTGAACCAAGGGCTACTAAATGTATTTGTGATTGCTTTAAAACTGTGGTATGCATATTACAGCCAGCTGTTGATGCTTAAAAGACGAATACATTGTTTTGCATTTTTTAATTAACCTGAGATTTTTCTTCATGAGGAATGTCTGCTTTATGTACTGCAAGCTTTAATATTTCACTCATAAAACAATATTGCCTGCAGATTATTTTTGAGCCTCCTGCTTAAATGCTGGAGGATATTAAATGAGACAATTTCATCTGATATACAAAATTTACTTTGGTTAATAAAAAGCCTTGGGAAATAATACATTTAAACTACACTAAAGTGGAAAAGAGCAAAGAATAAAAGGCAGAAAAGTAATAAGCAAATTATTTCAGTTGTGTTCTTTCCAATTTATGTTCGCTCCACCCTCTGCAATTTGGTATTATTGCATCCTGATTAAAATGTTCCTCAGATTGTAAATTGCTTTTATATTTACTTCATATTATTACAAATGAAGTTTTCCACAATATCTAAGCTCCCTAGAGTCGCCTAGAGTGGTCCGGTGGGCCAGATAGGCGTGGCATTAAATAAATAAATAAATAAATAAATAAATAAATAAATAAATAAATAAATAAATCCCTCCCCACATTTATCTGTTACTTTATGATATAGGATAGACAGGCTTTAACAAACAAGGAAGGTCTGTTTTGATCAATTTCTGTAGTATCTTTGAAGTGCTATCCACTGGTATACAAGACAGATAGTAAAAGTGGTTTACAGGATAAAATCTGTCTGGTATGTTATTTCTCATGAGCATGAAAGAGTCACTGCAAAGCAAGGCATGGGATTATTCAATGCAGTCTCTGAAACATGGTATTTATCTTCCTGAATATCCCACCTTACTCAGTGTTCTTCTCTGTAGAAACAGTATTCAATGGCTGAAATCCTGTTCCTAAAGCTATGCTGTATAAGGCTGGTGATGTCATCAGCTGTGGCAATTGTTGAGATATAAAAAAAAATCAGTTCCCACCCCACAGTGTCCAAAGGCTCCTGTGGAATCCTTTTCATCATGAGGAAGCAATTGGGGGCTGTGGGATGGAATGAAGAATTTTATTTCCAGAAATGGACACCGGTGGTAAAATCATGTCGCTGGTGGCTATTTTTTTTTAAATTAAAGACTTTGCCTTCATCCCATGGCCCCCAGCGGTTTTCCCACAACAAAAAGTATTCTACAGGAGCCTCAGGACCTGGGGGGAGGGGAAGAGAAGAATTGGAATTTGTTTTATTCCCCCAAAAAACCTCTGGTTGTTGACATCATCATCCATATGCCATCCAATGGAATAGGGTTTTAGGGTGTTCTCCAGACATTTAGATAAACAGGAGACACTGTCCCTATTCAAGCTTTCCAAAGAGGGTTAATGGAGACAGATTAGCAGGAAACATAACCAGCATCATGCCATTTTTCTACCACTACTCTGGGCGATTTTCAGCAATTAAATAAAATTAACTTAAGAAAACAGGTCAAATTCCATGCATTCCCACAAATATAAATAAAGAAATGATTGGTGAAAGAACCTGGAAAATGCTTCCTTTTGTTTTCAGAACTGGATTTCGCCTTTTGTATCCATTCCAATTCCCTGGGTGAATACTTTTATTTTCAGGTAGAGGCAGTATATTTCTGGCTGCTCAGATGATTGACCACACAAGTTCATCATTGGAATTTGAAGCAATAAGGCCAGGAGAAAGATGGATGATGACAGAGGAAGTCAAAGTTGTTATCCTACCATTTGTCATGGTCTGGAACATTGAGATAGATGGGCAAGCCTCCCTGAAGGTGTGCAGAGGGTCCTTTCTCTGGCACTCTGCTAGACTGTAATAAATTTATCTTCATGGATCAGATAAGGATTGTGTGCTTTCTCAAGACTCATTTTAATTGCATTGTTAGTTGTGCATTTGCTAAGGGCTGATTTATGCTGGTGAGCTTCCCGTGCATACTCACAGCCTGGCAGCATTTACACAGAAACCCTGCTGGTAAGAACCACTACTTCGCCATGCGGTGTGTGCCTGTGTGCACACTATACATGTGGCTATTAAGATTTACAAACTGCCTTCCTCAAGCTTGTGCCCCCTTGAGTGAATTGTATTATAAATTGCACCATTCCTGATCATTGGCCATGCTGGCTGGAATTGATAGGAAATGAAATCTGAACCAGCTAGAAGGCATAGTGTACTTGGAGGTTGATTTAAATGATCACAGCTGGTCAGTTAGGGTAACCATCATTTCACGTAGCACAAGTACTGTATTTACAGTATACGCTCTGTATATTGTGATGCTGGTTCTCATAAACAGTGACATCAGTCAACTGCAGCTCATATTCATTCCCAAGGAGTTGCTTTGAGGGTGACAGATCCAAGGGTGCTGTGACAAAATTTCGTAGCAAAATGCTTGACAGCTGAAACGTTGAAGGTTATTTAGCTAGCTTCTGGTACCACTGCTTAAGTCCTGAGTCATTCAAACAGTTGCTTGAATTGCAGTCACATGTAAGTAGTTCTTTAGATGTTAGCACCACTGGTCCATAATTTTTGCCACATATAGCAAACACTTTTTCTCCCCTAGGAGAGTTTGGGCTTGCTGGGAAACTGTCCCAGTCCATGTGCTGAATTCCCAGGAGAAATGGTATATAAAACAATCTTATCACAACTCCTTCATAAACATGCCACTATAACCATTTTTGTCTGTAGGACTGATCAGTAAACAATGTTGGCATACTGTTGGTTTGAAAAATAAATATGTATAGATCAAAAATCTTCACATATGTAACACAGAATTTGGGGAGAGGAAACTATTGTGTGTACAGGAATGCCACCAACCATGTGTTTACCAAATGCCACAGCACATGCATATGTTCCTGATTATCCAAAAACAGAAGGCATGATCCAGATCATGTGTTAACATAGGAGCAATTCATATGAACACAACTTTACCCACCTGCCTTAGTATTATCAGAGTCAGTAGCAGGTGTTCTTTTGCATTGTTACACAAATGGCATAACATTTGGAGGTGTACTGTCTTCAATTAAGAAATCACCATAGGCAGTATCTGTTGTATGCAGAGTCATGGGACTCAAAATGCAATAGATAGTGATAGAAATTCTGTTTGTGCAACTAAGCCTGCAGAAAACTGACAATGTTATCAACAGGGCGGGGTGGGTGGGTGATTTTCTGAAATTAAACACTTCCCATATCTGTCCCATGGCTCCCATGTGATCACTTCATTATTTGGAAGCCACAAAGACTGTGGGATAGGAGGAGGAAGTCTTTAATTATGAGACATCACCAGTAATGTCAGTCCAGTAGTGATTTTTTTGGTAATTAAAGAGTTCCTCCTCCTATCCCATGGATCCCATGGCTTTCAGACAATGAAAGAGATTATGCAGGAGCCATGAGAGCTGTGGGACAGAAATAGGAAGTATTTAATTTCAAAAATTTATCCTTGCTGGTAACATCATCAAATACCCAATGTGCTATAGTGGATATAGAGATAAAGTAGTGGAAGACAGGAGAGCCTGGCGTGCCCTGGTACATGGGGTCATGAAGAGTCGGACACGACTAAATGACTAAACAACAACAACAAGAACTCCAGAGATGTGGGTTCAAATCCCCACTCAGCCACAAAAACTCATGGGGTGGAATGGAACTGGTAAAACCGCTTCTTAAATTTTTAACATATTTTGAGAGACCTGTTAAGGTTGCTATAAATCAGATCTGACTTCATGACATATAACAAGATAACCTCACTTGCCTTCCATAGTTATAGTTTCATGAACAGGATTTCTTCTCTTTTCTTTCTTTTCTTTTCTTTCTTTCTTTCTTTTTTTTACAATTTGGCTTAAAATTTATGATGTTTGTGTTATGCTGGTGTCACTACAGAAGAGGATTTGGGGCCGTGTTTCCCAACCTGGTATGTGCCAGAAGAGATGCACATCCAGCTATAATGCTGGCTGGGGATGGTGAGAGTTCTGGAGTTGAATCTAGGCTGAGAGGCATTGGCTTGCTGTGGCTTCAGACAGAGATCTTTCCCATTCAAACACGGAAATGCCAAAGTTTTACTTTGCTAAGCACATACTCTATTACAGGGCCCAACCCATGAAAGGAAAACGTTGTCAAACAAAAACAAGGGGTAAAATCAGTAAAACAAAGGAAATGTCTTATTTGTTGTGGGAGAATAGCGTATCATAGTTGGTAGAAATAGTGACTGGCATCCTTGTGCGTATTTAGGCAGGCAGAAGTGGAATGGCAGAAGTTGCCTTGGCTGATTGATGAGGTGCCATTGGGATGTTGGGTGTGTGTTTGCTTTCTTCACTTGGCCTGTGCCCACATGTTGTCAGTTTTGACATCAATCTCCAGGTGGATTTGGGGCCCAATATTTTTTTCCCTTTTACTTGCTTAACAAATAGCAGTTCAAAAATAACATAAATGGGTTCCCCAACACTGTTATGTAACAAGGTGTTTATAAGTCACATTCCCCAGTCAATCATTACCAGTTAATCAGTTCTTTTGAGCTGGGATATGTAGCAACAGTTTTCAGCAAGATGGGCAGAGACACAGCAATACATTGGCACAGCTGCAGTATATTGATCAATAACATGTAAGAGGCCCCTTGGTTTCTGCCAGTTAGCTTGGCAGGCAGTGATGGAGAAGCTTAGAAGAAGGAATGTTGCTTGATAGGTGGCTTGACCGGGACTACACACTGATTTGGAGCCTATCTAAAATATTGATTTTTGTAGTCTGGGCCAGTGGAGTGTTGATTTACCAGGTCTTCACTTTTTAAGCAATTGACGGCCCACTTTCTTCAACTCCCCAGTTGTTTTGCAGGAAACAAATCTGCTTTTTTTTTTTTTTGAAGTGTGTAGTCTATGAGGGAAATGCAGCTGTGATTGAGATCATACTTTGGATCTCAGAAGTTTAAAATGGAAGAGTAAACCATTGATTACCAATGGACACTGTTTGCTATACAGTGGTGCCTCGCATAACGATTTTAATTGGTTAAAAAAAAACGTTATGTGAAACATCGTTATGCGAAACACCATTTTCCATAGGAATGCATTGGAAACCGGTTAATCCGTTCCAATAGGCACAGATTGCCGTCCTTAAGCAAAAAAAACCCATAGGAAACATCGTTAAACGATACAATGTTTCCTCGATTGGAATGTGTTGAAGCAGACTCAATACATTTCAATGGCTTTGCGAAGTCAATTTTTGCAAAATTAAGTGTGTCATAAAAGGGTCAAAAATAGTTTTAAATGCTTGGATTAGCTTCTGCACCCTCTAAAACGGATGCAAAAGTTAATTTGGCTTTGATCTGACTTTTCGTTAATTTATGGTGAATTTTTTGCCCCCAACTTTTGACAGCTGTCAAAATCTGACAGCTCCATTATTTCCTATGGGGGAAGAAAAAATTCACAAAAAATTAACGAAGACTCAACAACTGTTCTAAATGCTTGGGTTCGTTAGAGGACCCCCTAAGTCGTGTGCAAACCTGATTTGGCTTTGATCTGAACTTTCGTTAATTTATGGTGAATTGTTTTCTCCCCCATAGGAAAGCATGGAGCTGTCAGATTTTGACAGGTCCATTGGTTCCTATGGGCCGAAAAGAAAATTCACCATAAATTAACAAAAAGTCAGATCAAAGCCAAATCAGGTTTGCACATGACTTAGGGGGTCCTCTAACTAATCCAAGCATCTAGAACCGTTTTTGACCCTTCTAAGACACTTTTTTAATTGAAAAAAGAAACATCGTTAAGTGAAGCAGGGGACCTAAAATTCCATTCGTTATGCAAAGCATGGTCCCAAACTTCGCTAAGCGAAAATCGCCCATAGGAAACATCGTTATACGGTGCATATTATTTTCTAAAAAAACACATCGTTATGCGAATTCATCGCTAAATGAGGCAATCGTTAAGCGAGGCACCACTGTAATGCTAAATACCTTTGCTATTAATAGCCTTGAACTGTGAATGACTTCTCAGTAGATATGTGTAGGATTATTCTATGGATTGGGGTTTTGTTGTTGTTGTTGTTGTTGTTTTGTTTGTGTTTAAAGGAACGGTAAATCAGAAGTGGCTGTCAGGATTATTTTTTTTAAAAAGGAACCATTACTAGTTTCTTTCTCAATCAGAAAATTACCTGGAGAAAAGTCACTGAATTCTGTAATTGCCATTTCTAAATAGTATAGCCATTAATGCTAATAAATAACGTTTTAAAACTTGACCTTTTTTCCAATGTTAGGAACATGCTTGCCATACTTCAAGTACCAGAATATCCTAAACCAGTGGTTCTTAACCTTTGTTACTCGGATGCTTTTGAAATGCAACTCCCAGAAACCCCAGTCAGGACAGCTGGTGGTGAAGGCTTCTGGGAGTTGCAGTCCAAAACTCCTAAGTAACCCAAGGTTAAGAACCAGTGTCCTAAACAACAAAGCAATTCTCCTGTTTTAGCTGATTCATCTTTAAAATAAATAAATCCTTGAGTCAAGTTCATATGACTGTCATTTTGCAGGTAGCGTGTTTACATTATGCTAATTAAGCACAGGCAGAGTTAGGAAACTGTAGGTGTCTGAGGTCATACACCTTTCCATTTCATGTAAAGAATCCAAGAAAACTAGCCTTTTCATATCTGAAAAACAACGTTGAAAGGCTGCATTTGAGCACCAAATAAGCAGTGTGAGTCCACACATGCATATGCTCATATGTGTCTTTGCGTGTATGATGGTTCATCCTTTCATGGCTCACCACATGAGTTTGTTGCCTATTGAGTAAACATGTGGCAACCCACAGAGAAAGTTAAGAGAGAGAGAGAGAGAGAGGAAGTGTAAGGTAGGAGAAAAGAGAAAGAGCGCTGGAAGAGGACAAATGGATTTCTACCCGAGGCAAAGCTAGTACAAGCTGAGCAAGTACCAGAGTAGAGAGAGATGGAGACAGAAGAAAGAAGCAAGAGCAGGAAAGGAAAGGGAGAATGCTGTGGAGATGCTCAAGACTTGTGGGGTTTGAACTCAGATAAATTTAGGGAAAACTTGGGTCAATTTGGTAGTTAATAATGAAATAACAAAAGGCACAACAGCAGGAAATTGAACTGTAATTGTTGCATCGGCTCCTGGTTAGAGGAAACATTTGGGAAGATCCATTTTTTGGCATTTAGTCCCAGACTCCACTAGCCATGCTGGTTGGTGTTCTGGGAATTCTCAAAAAAAGAGGTAACTTTTCTAAGCTCCATCTGAGTGCCCTAGTGGGGACACTGCCATTTAGCCCAAGAGCTCAATTTGGCATCCCTTGCCCCCTCTCAGCCCTCACAAGAGCCTTCTTACACATGGAGTGGATTCTGCTGTCATGACATAATCTTCTTCTGAAGAGCTGTTTGCCTAGGCAAATTCCCCGAATGGAGTAAGTGAGTTAGCATGTTCAAGTCTGCATTATCTTCCTCAGTGCTTTTTCCCCCTCATTTGCTGCCACATTTATATCTCCTGACTTTTATACAAGGTACACGAGTACAACTGAAAGCTGGTTCAGAGCAAAATGAAGAGTGATGTTGGCGAAATGCTCCATATAATCATCTGATTAATTTAATCCTCTCTGTAAGCTTCAAATAAAGGTGAGCTGCAGATAAAAGGCTGCCCGGGAGAGCTACTGTTCTTCAATATGTCTTAAATTACACATCACTGAAAATCTTTACTAAGTAAGGATCTATTCTGGATTCACGAAGGAGGAGTTCTCATTATGGGCTCAGCCCAGCAGGACCAGTTTCCTCTCTGCACGGAAATCTTTCTCATTTAAGGAGCTTGGACTACAACCCGGTGTCAGATCGGCAGCTAGTCCTTCTTGTCTTGAACAGAGAACGCCCTTTCAGACTCTGTGTTGGTCTCCCCACTGTAGCCTTGTGGAATGCACGCCCTCCAGTTGACTGATTTGTTTGTATCCCATTCCCCTGGTTGAAAAACTTTCTGCAGAAATGCTATTTTTGCTTGATCCAACTTTTCAGTCTCTGTATGTGGAGTCCAGTGAAAAACTCAGCCATGATATGGTGTCTTCAGGGAGAGAGCTGATTTGAGGAGTTAAATTTCAGCTTTGGGCAGGGCCTTGTGTGCTGTTTTTCATTTAGCTTCCTAGGAATTTGATCCCTGGCAATGTGATAGCAATTCTAGGCCTTTCCACAGTAGGTTCGTCTGCAGAAGCATCTGTTTCAGTCTGGACAAAGAGTGGCCCTAAGATATTGTTGGACTGTAATTCTCAGTCTTGCTCACCTCTAACTATATTGGTCAGAGTTGATGGGACCTTTAGGCCTACAACATTGGAAGGGCTGCATGTTTCCCACCCTGGACCTTCCCCTCCACTTTTTTTCACCAGCATTCTCTGGGCAGTGGAGTTATGGAGTGAGAAGGAGTGGATGAGAGGGGAGTAAGGCCAGTATCAGTTGCTTGCAGCCCTATATTTCCTCACATGGTCTTGCAGGTACTGGCTGACTGTGGCCAATTTTTACTTCCTGGGAGGAGGACAGAGGAGTAAAGTGGACTCAGCTTCTGTTTGCTTGCCCTAGTTGAGCCCAAAGGTTGGAGCTCAGTCAGCACTTGCATTCAGAGGTTGCGGGCCTTGTGAAATAGCATGAAGATTCCATTCTAGAAGGAGAGTACTCTTCAATAGCTGAAAATGGTGCACATGTGGAAGCACATAAACCAGAGCCATAAGAATGTAATTCTGTTGTCTCTGGAATGGAAATGATGTAGCCTTCCTTTGCATGTGTGAGGTTGGAAAAGGAACATAAAGAAAATAAGATTGCTGGGGTGAAAACTGTAAGAACAGGAAAGACAAATTCCCTAAGATGTGTTCTTTGACTTGAGGAGTAGCCATCTTGTCACAGTGCTCCTCTTCCCAATGACCTGGAAGACATGGTGAGCAGGATTCTCTAATCTTTCATGTGCTAAATTTGGTGCAGCCCGATTATGATTATGATTACCATCACAATTAAGATCTCTTCTTGATCATCCCAGAGTGCAGGGCCCATAATAATGGGCTCAAGCTAGAGGAAGCTAGATTTAGGTTGAATATCAGGAAAAACGCCCTGTTAGAGCAGTATGACAACGGAAGCAATTACCCTGGGAAGTGGTGACCGCTCCAACACTGGAGGCATTCAAGGGAACATTGGACAACCATCTGTCAGATCTGTTTCGATTTGGATTCCTGCATTGAGCAGGGGGTTGGACTCAATGGCCTTATAGTTCACTCCCAACTCAGTTATTCTATGATTTCTATGCTAGCACAGGAGGTCAGTATGCTGAGTAGGAACTTCATCTCTTGAGATAAAGGAATAAGGTTGTCCCATAAGCGAGACACCTCAAGACTGTGGGTACATAATTCTCTCTCTTTTTTACTCCAATGTCACTTTTGTACATGTCTGCCCAGCAGCCCCATTCCGCCATTAATCAGTGATTTGTTTAAAAATGCATGAATTTTAGTGTATTTCCTCTTCCAATACACATATCTAAATTGTTTTAAATCAGAATATTTATTTTAGATGAGAACGTCAGTGCTGTATTTATTTGGAAAAAAGATTGAATTAAGATTTGACTTTTTTTAGTAAAAAAAAACAACTATGCCATTAAAGTTCAGCTTTGTGACTTTCTCGGAGAAGTGTGGGTAAGTTTCGCTTGTGCCAGAAAGTGCAAAGATTGAATTCCTCAGGCTGAACAAGGACATAAGCCGAGGGTACCAAAGGCAGCAAGGAAGTTGGTTCTTTTATGGGTTGAGAGTCAGGCATTTCTTTAAAACACTAATAAATTTCTGTAAAGAAACCTTTTCAGAAGAATTGAATTAATTGTTTCTTTTCTGTAACAATTAGGTGATCTAAACAGCATTTATTTATTTATATATTTATTAAATTTATACCCCGCCCCTCTAGACCATGTCTACTCGGGGCGGCTTACAACATAATAACAGTAAACAAAATAACAGTAAAACAAATAAACCCAAAATAGTTCCCCCATCTCTGCAGTTGGAGTTCATTGGGCTCCAAATCAATGAACCTGTACGTGAGATGATGTAAATTAAAGTGGATTGCACTAGTAAATACATTTGTAGCTCTATGCTTCATTCACATGGTTGTACTGAATGTTGTAGCTTCATGGGGTGAGCAACTCATTTTATATATTATTTTTTTAAAAAGTTGTGTGTCCCCCTCATGCTTTTGTTTGATGCTTCTAATTGCTCACTGTCGTCATTGTTATATAGCTTTCTAGCTTGATTAAATAAACAAAAAGGAAGTGGTAAAGATCTTTCAGACCTGAAGCCTCAATCAACAATGGTGTTCCTTACCTATATATAACGAGAGTGTGTGCAACTTCAAGATAATGAAAGCCTTCGAGGATGCATATTGAAGTCTGTTTTGCTTTTCAGGAATTGCGAGTGGCTTTGGACAAAGTCCCATACAAATAAACCTGCATGTCATTGGGGCTCAGCTCTCTCGGTGTCCCACTATGGAATTTACGTATTATGCCCTGTCAAAGGTCCGAAAATGTTGGTTTCCATGATGGCTGGGTCTTGTTTGTTCTCCAAGGAGCTAGAGGAAGGAGTCTGTGTAACTTTCCTCAATCTCCTAAACCAAATGGAAGACTGGTCCTCATCCCACTACTGTGCTTCTGAACTGCTTCTCAGATAGATATGTTTTTTGTCAAGTCAGGTTTTAAGAATGCATGAAGAGAGCAAGATTCTATTTGCTCCATAATTTATAGAATTAGTAAAAGCTTTATTTTATATATATATTTGTGCCTGCATGCACTCAATTCACTCAGCTAAGCTACATAAAAGTTCAAAGGTAGTATTTTATTGTCATGCATGAGAGGAGAGAAATAAATTGGAGGCAGTAAAGTAATCATGCTCCCGGATGTGCTCTGAATTCTATATGCTACATGTTAGCAGGTTTGTTACAAAATACTTAACTTGGGAAATATTTATTAATACTGATGGCTTTAATATTTATCCCTGCCCGCACTCTTATTTCATCAAAATGCAAGTGGGAAATATATCCCACAGAAAGCAGTTGCTGTCAAATAGCACTTCTCCATTTTAATAATTGAATAGGTTGTATGGCTTTTACCTCTCCTAAGTTATAGAAAGATGATTAGTTTTTTTCCTTTTCATTAGTGGGTGTGTGGACAAGGAGAAGTATAAAACATTATGAGATGTCCTTTTGTTTTCTCAGTTTAAAGAGTTAGCTTATGTTCCAGCAGTTCATTAAGGTTAAGGTTAGACGTACTTCCTACCTGATCTTTATTCTTTAATTTTTCAAAATTGATTTCACATGTTCCTTTGGAACTTCGGAAGCTGTTGTTTGGAGACCAGGGTCTATCAGAGAGTTGTCCTCTCTCATTCATGGTTGGAACAATCTAGAATATTATGGTGGTCTTTGGTCCAATTCAAAATATGAATTGGTAATTAGTTTACAGATGGGAGATTGCTACGAAAACCACTGGTTATATGCTTGTAATTCTACTGCATGGACTTCAGTCCTATGCGCAACTTCCTATGCACAACTGGGAATAAGTTTCATTGAATTTCGTTTCTATGAAAGGTAATGATGAAAAAATTGTGTCCTGCAGGAAACTGCCCAGTAGATCTGTGGTGAAGCTGCTTGGACTTTATGCTCTTAACTAGCAATGTTCTCCCAATTTAAGGAGATTGGGAGAGACAGCATGTAAACAAAGACGACAAAAAGACAGGTTCCTGGGTGTGACAAACCCAGACCTACTGGGATCTGCCACACGTTAACTAAGCTGCCACCAACCATTCCCTATAAGAAGTCACACAGACCAGGGATGGATTTTTAACAAATAAAAGAACAAGGTTTATTTAAATCACACACAGGGAAAATAAAATGATCAGGTGAACAAGATTTAGTAACGTGGCTTAGTTTCACTCATACATACACACAGTTTGGTTCACACAGAACCCTTAACTTGAAGCACAGACCCTGAACCTATCAGTTCTGGCTAACCAACAGACACCTGAACCTATCAGGTTGGTACTGACACACAGTAGTACCCTGTCTGACACACAGACTCCCACACCAGCTTCTTCTTCCCAGCTGCTGCTTCGTCACCTCCCAGCGTCTCCTAACTTCACCACACAGGCTTCACATATATATACAGTACAGCCCCTCCTCCTGATGTCCCGCCTTCCACTCCCCATAGGATGGAACTTTCCCTCCAAACCCATGACAGACAGGTAACATCAGTGCTGTATGTAACACCTCCCCTCTTTATAAGTTGTTTTGTAGGGGGAAAGCTAACGTGCTTTTTCCCAAAAAACTACCTGGATAAAACACACAAAACAGTTATATAATAACACACAATACCATACTTACTTATACTTACATTCTAAGTTAACCATATCAATTAGGCATTTAAACATTTACCATATACATTACATCCATTTACCTTTATTCATACAAACCAAGTTCAAAAAACAGGTACATTTAACTTTTTGTCACCAACATATATACATAGTCCATGTTTCTTTCGCCGTCTTCAATCTTCAGGTCTTCTTGACAAGGCGTCAGCAACACAGTTCACTGACCCTCTGACCACCTTCACTTCAAAGTCATAGTCCTGTAGATTTAAAGCCCACCTCATAAGTTTACTATTGTGGGTTTTCATTGTCTTTAACCATTGCAGTGGTGAATGGTCAGTGCACAGAACAAAATGTCTTCCCCAGATGTAAGGCTTGGCCTTCTGGATCGCGTAGACTATGGCCAAACACTCCTTCTCCACGGTTGCCAAATGTCTCTCACCTTTTTGAAGTTTCCTACTCAGGTAGGACACTGGATGCTGGTCACCATTCTCATCCTCCTGGCACAGAACTGCTCCTACCCCGCTGTTAGACGCATCGGTGTAGATGATGAACTCCCGGTCGAAGTCTAGAGCACGCAGCACTGGATAGTTGATGAGCGCCTGCTTCAACCTCTGGAACGCCGCCTCACAGTCGCTGGTCCACGGGATGCGGTCATCAGCCTTCTTCCTCGTCAGATCGGTCAGCGGAGCCGCAATCTCGCTAAACCTCGGGATGAACTTTCCGTAGTAGACCACCAACCCAAGAAATGATTTGACTTTTTTCTTGGTGTTGGGTCTGGGCCAATCACGAACAGCTTCTATTTTGGCCTCTAGGGGTTTTATCACTCCTCCCCCTACTATGTGACCCAAGTATTTTAATTCTGGGCTACCCAGCTGCAGTTTGTTCTCTTTGCAGGGCCTAGGCCAAAGCACTCCCTCCCCTTGGTTAAAGTGCCTCTCCCTGCCTTCCTGGTCACCCCAAGCTTTCTTTCTGACCTTTTGAGCTTGCAGGGTCTCTGCTGCTAGCTCTAGGTTTCTCTTTAAGTCATTCCTTAAAGAGTCTATGTATGTCACAACATCTTGTGGGTCATCCTGGGTGATCTGCTCCCAATTTTGTTTGATCAAATCAAGGGGCCCTTTCACCCTTCTCCCAAATAAAAGTTCAAACGGACTGAACCCGGTACTGGCTTGTGGCACTGATCGATAAGCAAACAAAAGGGATTGCAGCTTCTGGTCCCAATTGTTTGGATTCTCTGCCAAGTAAGCCCTAATCATGCACATTAGAGTCCCATTGAACTTCTCAGTTGACCCCTTACTTTCAGGGTGATAGGCAGTGGTTTCCTTGTGCTTAATTCCACAGATTTGCCATAAGCGTTTCATGAGCTTCGATGTGAACGATGCTCCCAAATCTGTGATTATTTCTGAGGCAAATCCCATCCTGGACATATACCCCACCAAGGCATCTGCCACTGTGTTAGTTTCAATGTTAGTCAAGGGTATGGCTTCAGGGTACCTCGTGGCATGGTCCACAATGGTGAGAATGAACCTGTTCCCCCTCTTTGTGGCCTTGGGCAAAGGTCCCACAATATCCACCCCTATGCATTTGAACGGAGTGTCAATCACAGGCAAAGGGCACAACTTTGCTTTGGTCCTGTCGCGGCTATTCCCCTGCCTTTGACACACATCACATTGTTTACAGAACTCCCTGATCTGCTTCCCTATGTCAGGCCAGTAGAAATTCTGTGTGATTCTCTGCTGTGTTTTGTTCACCCCTAAGTGTGCAGCAAACATGTCAGAGTGCCCCCTTTGTAAGATCATGGGGCGATACTTTTCAGGTACCACTAGCTGACTTCTGATCCCATCTCCCCCTTTTGAGATATTCCTCAGGGTCTCTCTATATAAAATCCCCTTTTTCTCCAGAAATCTCGCTGGGGTTTCAGGTGTTAGCTGGGCGTCAGTCACCTGTTCAAAATACTTTTGGAGAGTGGCGTCTGCCTTTTGCTCTTGTCCAAATCTGCTGTCTGTGGTTAAGGTTTCCACCACAGCTTCTGAACTCCCCCCACCTGCTTCCGTCTCGGGCTCATCATTACCCCCCTGAACTGTCCCCGTGGTGGCTTGTGAGCGTGTAATCACTAGCACCCGTTTCACATGTTCAGCCAGGTCATTTCCCACGAGCACGGCTGCTGGCAGAGTCGATGAAATTGCTAGCCGCCAAACTCCCCTCCAGCCCTGAAAGTTCACAGGTACCTCCGCTACTGGCAGAGAGATCACCTGCCCCTCAATCCCTGCCACCTTCATGCTCTCATTTGGGATTACATACTCCCTAGGAATAATATCTGGATGGCACAGGGTCACCTGGGAACAAGTGTCCCGCAGCCCCCGATACTGATGGCCAAGTATTCCTACGTCCACCCCTGCTGTTTCAAACAACTGAGAATCTGTTCTCACGAGCAAGCATCGCTTGACCTCCACAAGAGGACCATTTTCCTCAGCCTGATCAGCAGATGTAGCTGTTCCAGATTGAGTAGCCATGGCAACAGGCTCCCTCAGTGACAATGAGCCTTGCTCTTTCTGGACACAGAACACAGCTTTTGGCTTGGTTCCACTCGAATCCTGAGGCACAATTCCTTTTATCTGCTTCCATTTCTCACACCCTGAGATTAGATGGCCCTTTCCCTGACAGAAATAACATTTTCTGCTGTACTTGGAGTCTTTCTCCTCTGATTTTGGTTTTCCCTCCAAAATCTGGTTCCTGGACTGGCTCTGCCCAGAAGTTTTATCAACAGAATGGCCACCCATTTTTGGCGGGCCCTGAACTAACCCTTTGGAGTACTTAGGGTCCCATGTTTCCCTCATGTTTTCTTCAGAATAATTCAGGTTTTGACGTTGTGCCTTAACCTGTGTGCCTCCTTTTGGTTTCTTTTCTAGCTCCTTTTGCTTAGCCTCAAACTCAGCCCTGATCTGTAACCTTCCTTCCTCAGCCCTAGCTTTTATCTCTTTTACTTTTTCTTCAGTCTTATCTCTGATTTCTTTTAACTTAATGTCTTTTTGCTGATTATATTTTTCAAAATCTTGCTCACTTTGTCTGACCTGAGCCTCATACTTTTCTCTTTCCGAAATTTCTTCAACTGATAAATTGTTATTTTTCTTATTTAGGAATGTTAATTTTAATTGTGCCATTCTCATTCTGTGTTCCAGTTCCATCTCTTTCATCCTCATGGCCATTCCCCTTTTCTTGGCATCTGCCTCTGCCTGACTGATTTCAGATCTTTCTCTTAAGTCTAATTCCCTCATCCTCAGTTCATGCTGTTGGGCTATGAGCATTTTCCTGATTTCTGGGTTCTGTTCTCCCGTGCTGTCACCCTGCACTGAGCCAAATTCATCCTCAGAACCTTGGTCTACCTGGGGGTCTTTCACTTCACCCATTTCTGCCATCTGGCTTCGAGTCAAGGGCATAATCCCCCCTCAGAACAGGCTGCTTTAAAAAGTCAAGCCTCAAAATAAAACGACCACTTTTTTTTTTCTCTTTTGCCTCAGAACCAGCTTTCCCTATAGATTGCTGCTGTTCTTCAGCACTACTTGCAACTGTAGCGAGTTAGAGTCTACCCCCCTCTGCTGGGCCTCTCAGCAGGCAGGCTAGATCACTGCTGTTTCACAGTTTTGCCTCAGCTTTTTTCCCGCCAAAAACAGGCTGCCTCAGAGCACCCTAATCTAGTCTCCCCAGTTGGCACGTTCTTCTACTAGCGCACCTCCCCGTGAGGTACACCTAGAAGATTACCTACGCGCCTCAGATTGTCCCTGACTAGACCCCCCTTGCTCTGGGCACACTTGCCAAGGCTTTGCTGGACCGCTGGACAACTGGACCAGTCGTATCCCACACGCTGGACACCAATCAATGTGACAAACCCAGACCTACTGGGATCTGCCACTCGTTAACTAAGCTGCCACCAACCATTCCCTATAAGAAGTCACACAGACCAGGGATGGATTTTTAACAAATAAAAGAACAAGGTTTATTTAAATCACACACAGGGAAAATAAAATGATCAGGTGAACAAGATTTAGTAACGTGGCTTAGTTTCACTCATACATACACACAGTTTGGTTCACACAGAACCCTTAACTTGAAGCACAGACCCTGAACCTATCAGTTCTGGCTAACCAACAGACACCTGAACCTATCAGGTTGGTACTGACACACAGTAGTACCCTGTCTGACACACAGACTCCCACACCAGCTTCTTCTTCCCAGCTGCTGCTTCGTCACCTCCCAGCGTCTCCTAACTTCACCACACAGGCTTCACATATATATACAGTACAGCCCCTCCTCCTGATGTCCCGCCTTCCACTCCCCATAGGATGGAACTTTCCCTCCAAACCCATGACAGACAGGTAACATCAGTGCTGTATGTAACACTGGGTACCCACTGGAAAGTGTGTGGATGTGAATCAAAGGATGGACTTCCACCTAGGCAAATATTGGAAAAGTCATTAGACAGGAAAGAGAACTATCTGAATAGAATCACAAGAGTTCAGTTCTAAGGGGTTCAGTTCAATTCAAGCAAAAGGGAGTGGCCAATTGTACTGAAGGCAGCAGAGGAGTCAAAGAGCAAAAATGGAATAGGCATCTTGGGTAGTAAGAAGGTCTTGGTGAAGGCTCATTCAGTGGAGGGCAGAGAGCAGGAAACCGACGGGAGAAAGACAAGAGAAGGGTGAGAAACAAACAGTAGGAAAGGGATTAGGTGATGATTATATAGGAGATCCTGCACAAGGAATGGCCTTTTGAGAACAGGTTAAATAGTAGCATACTTAACAAAGTAGGGAAAGAATCTAAGAGGGATAAAAAGAGATGTACTGTACAGTATATCATGATGTAGACAGCTGTGAAAGAGATAGCAACTAGGGGTTGGCGAGGATGGATTCAGGAGGATTCATGGCACATTTGATGGTAAGGAAAAGTCAGTTCATTTCAACTTACATTGCTTTTCCTCAACAGGTCCTATGAAATCCAGCATTTTCTGGTGCAGTGGTTTGTCTTCACTGAAGAAGTCAGGATTAGACAAGAGAGTTTTGTATTTTTGGGGAGCAATTGCTTTTATAATCTTTAGTTTACAGAAGAAAAGCAAAATATACTTTTCCAGGTGGACTGTTTTCTTTTTATAGTATCATAAATTATCCCACCCTATGAATGATTTTATAGATGCCATCATAACTGAGTTGTGTGCAGGCTTAAATGGTTGTTGTAATATAACCAGCAGACCGGTTATAGAGATGGAACTGCTTTGATATTTAAAACTTCTTAAATGCCTCCTTAGGAATCATGCAGTGTGGACTATAAATGATGGCATCATTATTAATGATGCAATTAAAATTCCAGGCTCAGAGGAGCAAAAAAAAAGTGCATAAGAAAGATAACACTGATGTTAATTTGTACTGTCTCATTTTGCATGAGGCACTGTACATTTACTGATGTACACACACACACACACACACACACACACACACACACACACACACCACACACACACAGTATAAATATACATCTGTCTGTCTGTCTATCTATCTAGGATCCAATGGCATACTTCTGGAGCTTGCAGTTTCTTCCAGGATAACAGGGCTAGTGAAGCATCTCAATAGGAAGGGACTGAGGGAGAAAGTCCTGATGCTTCTGGTGTGGGATACACAGATATACTGTACCACTGGATCTTGGCCAATATAATTCAAATGAAATTAGATTCTGTCGCAGGTTAAAAAAATATGGGAACAGGAGTGTCCCTGTTGCATTCTTGTGAAGTGTTTTGTTGCCCTTGTTTGAGTTTTATTTGCAACCTTGCCTACTGTCTGTAGTTTGTGTGCCTGGCAGGGACTTTTCTGGGCTGGAATAATGGTCTATTCAGCGCTGATCAATTGTTCCTTCCAAAATTCAAAGAGAGCCCCACCTGTCTGCTGAGTGCTCTTTCCTGGGTTGGTTGATCGGTTTGGTTGATTGCTAAGTATGTGTCCAGTAAAGAAGTCGACATACACAAGTCTATACGTGCAAGCAACTTTAAGTAAATGTGTATATATTTAATTTTTTCTCTCCTTAAAACATCTCAGAGTGAGTAACTGAGACTTTAAGTGCCAGTTTATGAGAAAGGGGTGGACTCTGGGGAACTTGACGCTATTCTTCTCTGTGGATTTCTGTACTACTACTGCATAGCAAAAGGAATTTTACCAGAAATTCCAGAATCTGCAATACCCTTTGTAGCACCAATGAACAAAATATAAATAGATGGAGCAACTGTCACCAGAAAATACTTTTGCCATGTATATTGATGTTCACACAGGCCTCTTAAGTGATTTGATTTCTTCATCTATTTTGGCAGATGCAGCAAGATTTAAATTGTGTTAGATTTATTTTAATTTTTTTGTGATAAGAGTAAATATTTATTATTCATAATGATGTGTAGACAATGGCTGAAATCCTATTGCAGAATGCTGGCTGCCAGCTGCATGCTCTCTTGCACAACTAGCGTGCATGCTCCCTTGTAGAACTAGAGTGCCAGGTCAGTGAACCGCCTCCTGTGGCTTGCACAGTATCTGTTATGAGTTCCTGACAAGCGGTAGGCTTCTGACCAATGTAGCAATTCCAAAGGAATTCATAGCCATAGAATGAGACCTATCTCATTAAAGGACAGAAAGCAAAGAGCAGGAATAAATTATTATTTTCTGGAGTGAAGGGATCTGAATCATGGAGTGCCTTATGGATCTCTGTTGGGACCGAGGCTTATCAGCTTGATCAAAACTCTTCTGGAGCTAGGGATAATTGAGCAATAAGAGATTGCTGTGAGCAACAAAATCACACACAAAAATCTCCAAACTGGATAACAGAGAGTAAAATGGCAAACAAGATTCAGCATAAACAACTATAAAATGATGCATATTTGGTTTTATTTTTTTTTAAAAAAAAAACCCTGTTTCACATACACAGTGATGGGGTTTGGACTTATGATGGCTTAGAGTTTGGGTGGAAGGGAAGGGCATAATAAGTATGTCCTCATGGAGATAATGTGCCTGGGTACATCAGGACTTGCTGTTGGGGGAAAAAAGGGCTACTGCTATAAGATTTTTCACACTTAGGCAAGAGCAAAAAAAAAAAAAAAAAAGAAGAAAGAAAGAAAAAAGAAAAAAAGAAAAAGAAAAAGAAAGGATAACACTCCTTTCCAATCCTTGCAATTTCTGCAACTATACCAAATGTGCAAGATTTTGTCTGCAAATTAGTTCTGGTCATAGCACCTAAATGAGGATATCATGGGAGAAATGCAGGAAAGAGCAACCCAAAAGATCAAGGGCCTGGAAGAATCCTCCACGAAGAGAAGTTACCAGATTTGGAGTTGCTTAGTTTACAGAAGAAGGTACCGAAAGGGAAACATTCTAGAAGTTTATAAAATTATGCACAGATACTGCAGTCCTGTATTTGCAGATGCTGAGACAGGGTCATGCACACAACAGAAACACATGCAAAAATATATGTATAAAACACAGAAAAAGCAGTAGCCTGAACATTCAGTACAACTGGCAAGGTAGGATGTGGAAGGTGACAAGGAGAAGAAGGATGGCATTGGAGGCAGAAGTGCAATAATTAAAAGATGCATGGTGATTGTTAGAGAAGGCCTTGCTAATTGATTTGCTTTTTTCAGGTTTTAGTGCATGATGAGATTTAGTCATGGGCTGAAGTTGAAGGATACTAACATTGACACCAAAGTTACATGCCCGCAAAGAAGGGTGGATTATAAGATTATGAACATTCAAAAAGAGTGGGAGAGACAGAGATTTACTGTGGAGGAATCAGAAGAATTTCCATTTTATCAAGGTTAATTTGAGAAAATGAGCAGGCATCCATGAAAGGATTGTGACAGAAAGGCAATTAGCCACTATACAAGGAGTGTCAAAGGCTATAGGAAACAAATTGAGAAGTAGCACCACAGAGCATCACCTTGGGGGGAAAAAAAAAGACAGGCCAAAAGATGGTGCACAAAGGAGGAAGTTAAAAGATGGGGTAAGGAAGAACAAGTTCATAGACAGTGCATTCAGAATGCCATTCATTCTGAAAGTGAAAAGGAAAGACCCAGGTTAGATAGTCTAGTCTCTTCTAAATATTTAGTATTGTGACTCCCATAATCTGTGATTGTTGTCTGGACTGGCAGGGGTCTTATGGCAGTTGTAGTCAAAAATGTCTGGGGATGTTTAGACCAAGCAGAAGTCAATCCTCAGAAACCTAAGAAAAGAGGAGCAAAGTGGGCATTCCAAGTTAAAGACTGAGAACAGGGGGCATTCTGGTATTTAGTCACTTGGGACAATCTATGTTACTTTCAAGATTTAGCTGCCCAGCTCTGTCTCTTGCCGCCACCGCCAGATGTAACTTTGGGGAGTCAAAATTAGATCTGGAGTGTAAGAGAGGCCTGTGAGGGACATTAAACCATTTGACCCCTGCTGCAGTCCTAATCCTTTGAAGGGCTTGCTTTTTTTTGGAAATGTAAATTGCAGTTATGGGGACATTTCCTCCCCCAAACCAGCAGTGGGAAAGAAAGATTTAGCACACTTGCTGGAGTTTCCACCCTGACTGGGTCCCTGGCAATTACTTTGTGATTTAAAAGAAAACTGTTTGATGTGTCTCTGTGTTACATGAAACTTGACATGGTTCTTCTGTGATCCTCTGTGCTGGATTTTTGGTATGTGGGGGGGGGGGAATGTGTGGGAAGTAGACAGTGATTTGTTTTTCTGTTATGAGTACGTTTGTGCTACCATTGAAACCTTCCTGCCCAAAAAGCTCGTGCTTCTTGAACATGGCTGTTTTAGGTGAACTACGTCGCACTAGATTCCCTGGGGATGTGGAAGAAAGGAGACTTGAAGAAGTGATTCATTGCTGAATTTCCCAACTAAGGCATGCAGTGTTTGCTTTGAGGCAAAGGAAGGGGTGATAGACAGTGAGGAGAGATGAAAGAATGGTGAATAGGGCAGGAAAGAGGACACAAATAGAGACAGAGACATGGAGAAAGGGTCTTACGAAGCAACATTGGTGTTGCTTCTTCCCAGGAACACTGGGACATCTTAGCACAAAGCTGTGGATTTGGGAAGTGGTAACATCCATAAAATTACATTTAACAGTGGGTGCCCGTCTGAAGGAGCCTTAGGTTAGTGATAACTTTTTGAAAGAATGTGCATCTCTCCAGGAGCTCAGTTTTCCTAGGTATTCTGAAACTACCGTACTTGTCCCGACCAGGCCACAATTTCCCTCTTTTTAACATTAAAGATACAACATATGCATATATCATATTATCCTGCTGTCTTCAGTAAATTATCTTGTCTAATTTTAAAGATTTTTAAGTGCCTGGTCTCATTTGTCCTGGTGCATACATTGAAGCTATAAATCATCTTCATGGAAGTGGCTCATAAGTCCTTGTATTGATGATATGGTTGACAATGAAGAATAGGTTTAGTACGTACTGTAGTAGCATAAAACCTCCAAACGTGGCATTTCTTTGTTAATAGCCATTGGTGGAATAATTTTCTATACTTTTATACAGTCAGTGTCCCTCTACTGATAGGAGGGTCTTTGGTGACAGGGGCTTTCATCTATGGCAGAGTTATTGAACGACCTTTTGGCAATTCCACACACATTCCCCAAAACATGGTGGTTTGGGATAACCTTTGATAGGGAATGCAGTGTGGCAGCTTGTACTGTGAGGGAGAAGGAAACATGAAGGATGGTCTCCCTCCTGGTCTACTGGTAGAACCCTCTTCCAGAATGAAAAGCTTTCTGTTATCAGGAGAACACTGCTTGGATAGTAGCCCATAAAGCTTCCTAATCCCACTTTACATATGCCATGTGAAATGACAAATCTATTTTTTTAAAACTGGCTATGATGGGGACAGCATGCCAGGTAGCTGACATGCTCACGGCGAGCTGTTGGGCCCCTTCAAGATGGCTGAGAGAGCTCTGCTAGAGGAAGAGGTGAAGGCACAGGGAAAGAGGGAGAGAAGGCAGCTGAGGAAGGTGCAGCAACTTAATGCGTGCCTAAAGCAGCCGGGAGCCAGATAAAAGGGAAGGAAGGAAGACTGGGCTTTGGGAGATTGTTGGTCAACAGAGGAAGAGGGAGAAGGGACCTGAGTTGAGGCCCCAGAGGAGCTGGGAGGACTGCTTGATGTTCTTCCACTCAGAGGACTGCTGCTACATGATGGCAGGGCCTCAATCCAGTCATCATCCTGGACAGGCAAGGGCTGGGGGAAGGGAAGGGCTGGGCAGCCGGCATCCATATCAAGGACAATATAAACCTCCTTTGAGCTGGGCAAAGTCTTATGTTGAGGGACCTAAACTGTGGAGACCCTCAGTGAGGGAGAGGGAGCCCAAGGACTGGTGCATGCCCCCAACCGGCTTCTTCCAAGGCTGCAGGAATTCTGTGAAGCTGTAGGACAACTATAAATAAAACACCCATTGTTTAAACGCTGAAATTGAGCCCATGAAGTTTGTGCCAGGGAACCCAGATGTTGCCAGCTCTGGCCATGCCCACACTGACATATTTCCTTTTCATATCTTTTACTTGTTCTGCCTGTTGGAAGTGACTGGAGATAACTCTACATAAGAAGGTGCCTCGACTTTGTCCAGCAAAGAGGAGAGTGAGAGAGCAGATCTCCTTAAATTTCTTAGGGGTGCTCATGTAACTTTGCCTTTTTATTGTATTTTAAATGTTGTAAGCCACCTTCGGGTAGTGTGGGCAGCATATAAGTTAAACAAACAAACAAACAAACAAATAAATAAATTCCTTCTCACACCTCTTTCTTGCCCTTCTAAGGAACAGAAATCTTGTCCTTTGTTCTCTAGAGAAGAAAGGGGCAGTTGTGTGTTCCCGACCTCTCTAAACCAGTTAGAACTAGGACTTTTATCATTTTGCTGCCAGCAGTTATGAAATAAATACACTGCAAACTTTCTTATTTTCTTAGAAGGTAGTGTGGATGTAATTCCTTTACAAAGGGGAAAGTGTGTGTTCATGTAGTTTTTCCAAGTTTTGAAAAACTGCACATACAAGTTAATATGGCTCCTGTACTGCTGCATGCTTGTTCACCGGCAACCCCTAACCACATGTCCATATTCCGAAATATTAATGTTTAATTACCTTCCTTGTGGACATTCCCTGCTTTTGCTGTTGTTCTGTTTGCTATTCGTTCCTTCTCCCATTCTACTCCAGAATTGGCTAAAACAATTAGGTTTATTTCTCACCCCAGTGGTTGTGCTGAGAAACCAACAGTGTTTCTCACTCAAGTCCTAACTATGGACTGGCATTAGCCAAAGTCAGCAGCCGGGTAGAAACAGGCAGTGTAAGAATTTTAGGTGGAAACTGGGGATGGGATTTACTGATTTATTTATTTAATTTGTACACTGCCCAATAATGCAACATGTAATCGTGCAATATTAGTATTTGGCATCTCAATATTGGGAAAAAAGTCAATGGCAATATTACCAGTAGCTGACTACCTTATACCAAATCGATCTTTCACTCCTAAATTCTGTTATCATTGTTCTGAAATGCTTAAATGAAACAGTTCCATTAGCTAATTAAATGTCTGAGAGAAATATTTTTTTTCCCCCGCCTGTTAGACTATTTATCTTGAAAGATTTAAAACTGCTATTAGTTAGCTGGCATATAGCAACTTTGATTTCCCACCTCTCCACATTCATAAATTTACAACTATCTACTGGCATCTTCGTTATAGACAGGCAGTTACTCAAGGTTTATTGGCATTGTTTCCCAAGATTTAAATGAGATATAAAATTTTATAGCAGTCATAGTATTTTAATGTTTGTTTCATTATTTTATATGGATAACATGAACAGATACAAGGAACAATACTGATGGACAGCATGTCGTTAAGAGAAACCAAAGTGCTGTATGAGTCATCTATGTGCAAATTAGGATTGTCTGCGTTTCAGGGTTTGGTTCCAGAAATATAGAGAAAGTCCAGTCTCTTTCTGTACAACAGGAGGGGTTTGTAGCTCTTCTATTTGAAGCTCTACCCAGTTATAGCAGCTGTTAGACAATCAGGGAATTAAGGAAATGGTTTACCATTTTATTCATCTCCTCCTCACACCTGATACTTAGGTATGTTTTCCTCTCCCCTTCCTTTCCTATCCTTTTTTATTTTAAAGGCTTGGTACCTAGTTCTAAGGCAGCTGAGCAATCAAAGAAGAAAAAGAAAGCAAGGGATCAGCAAAGAGAGGAGGAAGTTATCTATCAGCCTTGTTTCCAACATGTTAAGGTAGCTCTGCTCTAACTGTTACTCCCACAAATCTGGAGACCAGACCACAGCTACCTTAACAAGCTGCAAACATGGCTTTTGACTGACAATTTCTTCACCTTTCTATACTGACTCCTATGTGATTTGCTGAAGTGAGTTAACCTGAGGAAACCTGACATTTGCTGAATATCAGGGAAAATGTCATAACTGCTAGAGCAGTATGACAATGGAACCAATTACCTTGGGATGTGGTGAGTGCTCCAATGCTGGAGACATTAAAAAAATTGGACTACCATCTGTCAGATTTGCTTTGATTTGAATTCCTGAATTGAGCAGGGATTGGACTTGATGGCCCTATAGGCCCTTTCAAACTGAATTATTCTGTGACATCCTGAGTGCAGTTTCACAGTGGATCCATTTGTATTTTTCCTAAGTCAGGTATTTATTTCCTTACTCTATTACTCAGAGTATAATTATACTACATTATAATTTTGATGGCACTATGTAAATAACATTTGATTATATAATTACACACATTATAAAAAAAATATAGACAACACATTGCTAGCATTGCTTAGCAAGATATCATATCCAGATAGACCAGATGTCTTATAGCACTTTCAAGATTAGCTAGTTTTTAATTTTTAATTTTAATTTTTTCATAAAAGCTTTCATGTGTCCAGGCACACTTTTTCAGATGATGCAGATGTACGTTATGTTCCATGTCATGTTGAAAGACACACAAAACAACAAATAGGCTAAAGCTAAGCCAATGTGGATTTCGTCAGTCCCTGGATGATTCCTGTCTTTCTACATGTGCAGCTCCTTGAGCTTAAAGAAGAAAAGTCAAATCCCAGAGTCTTAATAAACTGTACATATATTTTGTCTCATGTAGGGTTTTCAAGGTAAGGAATATTCAGAAGTGGTTTACCAGGGCCTTTTTCTCTTCACTATCAACAAGTGTTAGCTTGAGTGTCACAGCCATTGTCTTCTGAAAGTAGTGTCACTTTCCACTACTGCTGCCGCCCAATAACTGTCCTCCAGAAGTTTCTCCACTCCATCACCATTGCAAACAGCAGTTCCCTTCTGCTGGTGGGACTGTTAATCCTGAAGAGAGTGGATGCATCTGATGTTTCAGCAGCAGGAAAAGAAGGCCATATGAGATGAGTTGACTCAATAAAGGAAACTATGAGTTTGGGTTTTCAGAAACTGAGACTTCAGGGAAGTTACTCATTCATTGGGTTGCCGTAAGTTGGAACGGATTTGGACACAAACAAAGATATATTTTTATAAATTATAATTACTTAAAAGTTTATATTCTGAACTTGCCTACTTCCCAGGTCACTCGCATTACTACATCTGTATGGTTGGATCTAGATATTCTGTGAGCAGAGTTCTAGTAGTGGACATTCAGAAGTTATACCAAAAGTATTTGGACAGGAGCCCATGAGTCTGGAGAACGTGAGAAATATTTCTTCAAAAGCATATACGATGCAGTTCTTTTTGTTGCTGGTGAATTTTGGCAACAGTGTTCAGTCACCATTACTCCGTATGATGTTACAGCATGACCTTGTTAAAATTGATTACAATAATGGGTTGTATCATGGTATGAGGGGAGGTGGGTCAGTTGAGAATGGACCATTAAACTTTTCTCTGGTACTCCCAGGTTCTGTGGTCATTTTACAGTTCTGGTACATGCCCATTTTGAACAAAATGGTTCCATAATGTAATTAGCATACAACCCAGTCTTATGAAGCTATTCTTAAAAGTTTGTTTTGGCAATCATTGCTGAAGCAGGTACTTGTTGCTCTGTGTGAATGTACTTCTTACCGTTCTCCAGGGGCTTGTTTAAGATCACTCAAAACTTAAGATCCAGCCATTTCCATTTTTTTTCCAGTAATGCTGGATTGTGCTTTAGCTACAACCTTTGGATGAGAGGCCCTTTTGTTTCTTTTCTACAGAAAAGCACAAGAAGATTTTAAGAGCTGACAGATTATCAGTTGTATCTCTTTCAGCAGCATAAAAACAAAAGCATACATTTTCCCCAAAGGCAGCTGACAGTTTCTCCTTTGGTACTTACCAATTATCTTGTAAGCAACACCCACATAGTATTTTTAAAATATTTGCAGCTAGTTTCATTATGGCTAGAAAAGAAGGCAAGGAAATAAGTTTCCCGTCTCCCAGGGCCTAACAGAAGCTGACCATTTGTGCATTTCCTCTAAATAGAAATGGCGGTGTAGAAAAGAGTTTTTACTGTTTAACGAGATAAAGTATTGAAGTCTCTTAGCTTCACCTTTCCTTTGAAGGCCTCCTTCCAACGTCCACCTTGCCCCCAATTCTGAGAGCTGTGGTAGATCAGCTGCCACACAGGCAGGCTGTCAAAATTCCTTCAAGGGACTCCCATACCGGAATGACTTACGGAGGCAAGCACATAATTGGTGTGTGGTTTAAGATTTGCTCTCATTCACAGCTTACTCAGCTGTCAATTTGATGTGAGCACCCAGAGATCAGTGCTGCTGAAACAGGCCATTCTGAGGGGACAATTAAAGGCAGGTTATAGATGCCATGAGAGTGCTTTGCAGACACGTCACAGAAGGAGACTGGTGTACATTCATGGTCAGAGGCTTTCCGAAGGAGTTTTCTTTCTTTCTTTTTTAATTCATTCAGCAAACTAGAATAATAAGACACTGATCAGGCAAGTTGAGCTTTATCTGATTAGCAAAGACAAATCTTGAAGACGGAACATTAGAATATATTTGTGTTTCTCTGTGTTTGTGTGTACATGCACATGCATGTGATACACACACATTTAAAATGTAATGTGTGTGTGTGTGTGTGTGTGTGTGTTTGAAAACGGATCTTGTAGCATGATTACCTTCTCAATCCTCTCTGTTATTCCCCATAATAAGCTTGAAAAGGTTTATTTGTACCTCAGGGACTATAAGGCTGCCCTCATTTAAGAATATAAATGCAGAAATTACTGCTTCACGATTGACAGCTTTAAGCACTTTCACTGGCAGCTTGTCTATCTTATTTACAAGCTGGTGTATACATGTTGCTTTGCAAAAGCTGCAGAAGACTTTACGCTCCATTTTATATTTATATGGAGGGCATCTTCATTGCAGACATGCTTCTGCTTGCCAGTGAAGGGTCAGTTTCCTTTCGCTGTTGCTATCTCTAGTTTTATTGCCTTTTTCATTACGTATTTAAATGATACGCTGTTTGTTAGATGGGTATTGGATTCATTAAAGATAACAACAGCCTTGCAAGTATCCTGAGGGAAGAGAGGAAAGCATTCAAAGTGAAAGCACTGTTCATAAAAAGATACACATTTGAGCTTTAATGAGCTCAACCATGGAAATTACTCAAGATATTTTTAACCTATAATCAAGTCCCCTTGTCAGCCTCATCTGTGTATTTCTTGTTCTGTCAAGAAACACACATGCATTGCACCATAGTGCCATGAAACATCAAGAATGGATAAGCCAGATGCATTTCACTTGCCGTTATGAACCATGGGTTGTTGGGTTTTGTTTTTCAAATTTCAAATTTAAGAGTTTTGAGGGATTTTTTGGGGGTGTGGCAGGGACATTCTACGTGTTTGCATTTGAAGAGTCCTCAGAAATTGCAGTTGGTCCAGCATGCAACCACATTTGTTTACGAGATTACATTACATCCATAGTGGAACTCGTGGTGATTTTTTTTGAGGGGTACAGTTCATGGTGATAACTTTTAAAACCCCATATGCCTTTGATTCTGGATAGTTCATGGGCTGCCTCTTCCCAAATTGAGTAGGCTGAGTAGGGAATAGTCGAGTAGGGAGGTCCTCTTTTTTGTTCCAGTTATGGCAGAAAAGGACTTTCTGAGGGCAAAAATCAAGTCCTGCTTACTGGCTGCACCAAACTATTGAATTCTTTGCTCCTAGGGCTAGGTTGGCACGTTTGTTTGTTTGTTTACAATATTTTTACCTTACCTTTCTCCTTAAAAAGAACCCAAGGTGACATTACATCATTAAAAGACTGTATTTAACGCTAAAAGTGGTGAGTGTGCAAATACTAAAAAAGGATCAAACAAATACCATGCTAAAAAACAGAATCAACACTGAAAGCACATTCAAAGCAGTAAGGCACAACCATCCATTAAAACCCCCCACTCAGGCAGGCAGTCATTCATTCAGAGAAAGCTTGCCTGAAGAGAAACGTCTTTCTCTGATGATATTTAGTTGCACAATAAAGACCGCCCAATTTGATCTCCAGGTTAACTGTTTGTGCTCATTGACTGTTTTTATTATATGGTTGTACATTAAGTAGCCTAGAATATTTTATGTCAGCTTTAGGTCGTTAATAGCCAGCCTGGATGAGGTGCAGTAGAAGGATGAGGAGTAAGTTTAAAAAAGAAGACGTAACAAAGAAATAAAATAAGAACACAATGGCAAAGATACTGGACTTGATGGAACTTTTGGGTTCATGCACTGTGGCTCACTCAGTTCTCCTGCCTTATAGTTTAGGTTTCCTTGCCCTACTAATAGAAACCACTTAGGTGGGGTGGTGGCTAGGAAGCATATAGCATAATGACTTTGGTACATAAGGTAAGTTGCAGAGGATAGGCAGAATATGAGATGGGGCTGCTGTTTGGGTGACAGTCCTGTTTATCAGATATGACATTTAGAAATTAGAAATTACCATTTTACACATTATGAACATGATTCTCAGAGAGCAAAAGTGTGTTCAAGTGTGCCTTCATGCATCCCATAAGAGTTCTCTTACTTAGAGCCTGTGGGTAATGAGTGAAAAAGTAACTTGCTGTTATGTAAGGAGTACAGAATGAAGTCACATGTCGAAAGGAACACCATGAATGAGAGTGATGGAACTTTGGGGTGGGGCAATTAAATTTTTGTATCTTCTAGATATCTCTAAATACATATTTAGGGCAATTTTAGATTAAAAGTTGTCTAGTTTTTATTTTTGGCCAAATGATAATGAAAAAGCAACAATAACACAGTAGGCAAAATAATGAGTTACTGAGTTAAAAATCTGGAATAATGAAAAATTACTTGAAAGGAAGATGCCCCCTATGTAATGAGTTAAATAACAAATTACAATTTTAAAAAGGAAAAGAAATTACAAGGTTTTCTGTAGTCCAGAGATGACCAAACAATGGTAGAAGGGGCTTTATCCTCTGCAGCAGAGGAGGATGTGAATGAGACCAATGAAACTTTGCCCAACATAAACCAGCCCTTGAAGTAAGTGTCCCCTGACGATGCCATGGTGACCTGATGAAAAACTTTTCCATAACTGGTCAGCATTCATACTTACTCACACTGTTGTACAAACCTTCAAATGGTTTCTAATTCTAATCTTGTTGTTTACCTATTTCATGTTGATTTTAGGTGAAGATGTCTCAGATGGGTTTTGTGCAGACTCTCCTTTGCCTTTCAAGACAGTGACGTGTGAAGTACCATGCGGAATGGACTGTGTGGTGACCGAGTGGTCACAGTGGTCACCTTGTTCCCACTCATGCTCCAGTAAAAATGCTGAAGGAAGGCAACGCAGAATGAGACGGATACTGGCATTGCCAGGAGAAGGTGAACAGTGCATCTCTTGGGGCTATCTCTTGGTTTCGTTCCAGATTTCCTGTGGCCCATCAAGGCTAGGAGAGAGTCTGTTTTGTTATTTCCAAATTCATTAAAGACCAGTCTTTCCATCCCAAAGGATATTAAGGCTGGTTCCATACGCTTTGCTGCTTGAAAAATAACAGTATAAAATGTTTCTCTTCTATGACTTGCATTACATTGTAAAGTACCCTAGACTGTCAAGCTATTTTGGCACCTGAATCATGATCTTCTGCAGTTGCCCCGGCCTTGGCAGTAAAAAATTATTAATAGCACATAACCAATATTTTCTGCCTTTCCAGTGTTATTAGGAAGCCACTCCCCCCTAGGCTGATTATCAGGGAAAAAACCTCTTAACTGTTAGAGCAGTAGGACAATGAGATCGCCACCTTGGGAGGTGGTGAGCGCTCCAACTCTGGAGACGTTCAAGAGAAAATTGGACCATCATCTGTCAGATCTGCTTTGATTTGGATTCTTGCATTGAGCAGGGGGTTGGGCTCAACTCCATTATTCTATGATTCTATATGCTTGAATTTTCTAGCAGAAGCTTTTCTAGCAGTAGTTTCCAGAGTCCTCAGTCTACTGTCATTCCACAAGCAAGGAATGTCCTTTCTTTAGATACAGCTAAAAATGTGTCTCCAAATGCAAAGAAATCACATTTCTGAAGTGGATGATGGGTAAAGTCTGAAAAAGCTGCATTGGAAACAAGTTTTCCTCATGACAAAAAATAATATCTGTGCTATTTTTGGTGTATGTTATTTTTGGTGTGACTATAGTCTGATCTCTTTAACAGTTTAAATGAAATTGTTAAAACTGTAGGGCAGATGAGAGCAGCTCAGTTAGCTTCATAGTGCCATAATAAAATGAAGAATAATAATAGTCCATAGATCTGGAATTAATCAGGTGCAATGTCTGAAAATAAATTGTAGCAGATAAATTGTATAGTATTATATGGTATGTGTTGTTTCTGGGCTTTGGCTTTTCAATTCTGTGTGCTGTTCCACATTTCCCTAGAGAGCCATTTGGGTTAGCCTCCAGTCCCACTATAATAATAGTAATTAATAATCCTTCCTTATCACTTGCAATAAAATTGCACCTACAAAGCTCTGTACAAATATTCATTAATCCTCAGTGTTGCCAAATTGTATCTGATAACATTGAAGTCATAACTTAATGGAGCTTTTTAATGCATCAGAATATTGGATTTTTGAAAAAGATAAATTTGCATAGAGAAATTAATTAAATGATGATGCATGTTCTAAGTAATGATGAAGGTAACTGTCAATCCACAAATTCAGGAAAACATACTAAAACCAGACCGAAAGAACTGTGTTAAGCAGAGCTGGACATTTGCATGTTAAAGCTGAGTGTACTGTTTAAAAAAAGGATATATTTTAGAATAGTTTAATATTGAATGGTGCATTAAATATTTCATTGTGTAATTCTGTAAAAAGTGGCAGTGAAAGCTGAAATACCTTCTCTTGAAAATATATAGTTCACTTCAATGTTAGTCCACTTTGTGACCATTTTGAGGACATTCAGAAAAGTGGATTAAGATGTTAACTTTTTTGTTGGTATAGCTGGATTCAATCATGGTGACAAAAGTAGCATTTTGCACATCCCGAGGCTCATTCTGAGAAGAAAATACCTTAACTCAATTCAATATATAAGGCTTACGGAGCATTTATGAAAAAAAAAGTGCATACAAACCTGTGTTTCCATATTAAAATGCAAATAGCTAAAATAGGCTTAATGGAAAAAAAAATACATACATACCTTTTTGTCAATGAGTAAGAATTATATAAATTAGGTAATGTGTCCGAATGTATTCGCATATTAAGGAAAATGCATTTAGAATTGTACACAACTTGGGAAGAAACCTAAAAGTTTTGCAATGTGATAGAAAACAAGGATGAGGGGAAAAAAGCAGGTGAAATTCCGGGAAATAGAAGGAAATTTAAGCTAAGAGATTATTATTTTCCTCATTACCTTTTATTGGGCAAGCATCTGTTTACTGAATAGGCTAGTGGCTTTAGGACTGTGAAGCAACTACCTATGTTACATATTTATTGAATAGGCTAGGCTAAAACTTTACAGGGACTATTGAGAAGAGAAATATGTAGTATGGTCCAGTTACACTTTAAATTGCTCCGAAAGAATAACAGAGCACCAGCTGTTAAATTGGAAGGAGCAGGCCTTAATGTGAAGGAAAGGAGATACAGAAGCTGTTCCTCCAAGAGTGTTACAGGAGAGAGGTTATTAATTTCCAGGATCTACATCTCACACCTCCATAGAATGGGATAAGAAGGGGAAACTATGTTAGGTCCAACGCTGGTGCAGCCCATTTTGTTCCAGATAGGGAGAATGCAAGAAAGAGAGTGTGTGGAAATAATACAACCCTGCTTCTCTTAACACTCATGGCATTAACCTGGCAGGGCCTTATGGTCTTTGGAAGCTTCAGTGTTGGAATAACCTGCCCTAACCTATCTACGTATGGTTTAAGACAAGGATGGAATTTCCGTGGGCTTTCAGATGTTAGGAACATCTGGCTTATACTAAGTGAGACTCCCGGTTCATCTCACTCAGCATTGTCACCTGGCAGTAGTTCTCTAGAGATGACTGGCTCAGATGGCAGTAGAGATGCTTCTTTAGGGTTTCTATTACAATTCATTTCTAGCCTTACCTGGAGATCTTGGTAATGGTCTCCCATCCAAGTCCACTAACCAGACTCAACTTCACTTTGCTTTCTGAGTCAGCTCATCATATACATTGGTTCAGAGGATATTATGATCTGTTGCTGGGCCAGCACATGGGGTATTCAGTGATGCTCATAATTACTGACCATTGGTCATGTTAATTGGGATTGAGAGGCATTAGAGTCCACAGACACACACACAATCTATAACAAAGGACAGACACACAGCAACTTCACATCCACATGAATGTGTTTTGCATATAGATAATTAAACAACTCACTTTCAGGTTCCCTCTTCTTTACTCAAATCAAAACTCATCATTCTTTATTATTGAAGCTGCTGTTGCTGTTGGTTTTGTCTGGCCACCTCCCCCTGCCCCCATGTTGTTTCACAATATATTTATACAGGTACTACGCGATTTCAGCCTTAGGTTGCAATGGCAGTAGTTGTAAAGCTTTTGTTTCCGCAATTTTGCACTGCTTTCTAAAATGTTGGCATTTCAGGGAAAAATAATTGATAATTGACTAAAGAATTCAGTTTCAGTAGTTGGTATTGCCATAGATATTAGCTCTGTGTGGCTTTGTTTGTTTGTTTGTTTACATGCTGCCTTTCTCCTTAAAGGATCTCAGGTGGCTTACAGTATTAAAAGAAACAATACATTGTATTGAAAGCTAAAACAATAAATTACTGTATTACAATCTTTAAAAGGAATTAAACAAACATCATGTTAAAACATGTAAGTTAAAGCAGTATTAAAAACACATAAAAACAACAGAAATACATTTCTGCTGCGCCATTCTGTTTTTTGATTAGGAAAAAAAATAACAATAGCTGTTCTATGTTTTCAATGCAGAAACTATATACTCAACCTTGTGCTGGTAGTTTCAGCTCCAGTGTGTCTCTCTGATTTTTTTTTTTTTTTTTTTTTTTTTTGCTCAATGCTTGCTGCCTCAGTGCCTTTTGTTGTAAAGCACAACAAATTCGGGGCTGTGTTCTCCTTCCAGGGAACACTGAGGAGACTGCAACTTAATTTGTTGCACAGGAAGGACAAAAGTAGTATTTAATTCATTTGATTGCTGCTGTGGATAGCAAGACACATTACCGTGAAGCAACTGTGTTACATAAGTAAACTATTCCCCTTTTTGGCATCTTTGGCTGCAGCATGTTGTGAGAGAACTACTTACGCTGGGAGGAAAATAATGAGGAATTGAATTGCAAACCATGTCTTTGGGCCTTTATCATTCTTTCTTTCTTTCTTTCTTTCTTTCTTTCTTTCTTTCTTTCTTTCTTTCTTTCTTTCTTTCTTTCTTTCTTTCTTTCTTTCTTTCTTTCTTTCTTTCTTTCTTTCTTTCTTTCTTTCTTATTTTTTAAACACACTGTGTTGCTTTTCTCCCATATAGGTGGAAAGCCATGTCCCCCTACTCGTGCACTGCAAGAACATCGTGTGTGTAATGAACACTCTTGCAACCTGGTCTACTGGGAAATGTCTGTGTGGAGTCCCTGTTCAGAAAATATATTGATAACAGCTCTGAATGCTACCATTAACTGGAATGGTGAAGCTACATGTGGAGTGGGCATGCAAACTAGGAAGGTTTTCTGCATGAAGAGTAATTCTGGCCAGATCCCAGCCAAAAGGTATTGTTCAGACATGCATGCCACTAAGTTACAACATGGCTGCAATTTTTCAGTTTAATTTCTTCTAGTAAATAAGTAAATGTAAACTAGTAAATAAACTTATGCATGCACACAAAGGCTTTCCATAAGCATATGTTTGGTGGTTGTGAAACAGAATGCAGAAACAGATTGTACTAATGATGAACTTCCGGAGCTGGAGTCCCGAAGGCAGCATGTGTCGTTCTGCCAAATCCTGCGACATTGCTGGAACCAGTTGTATTGGCTCTTGCCTTTCCATTGGACCATTTCAGCAATGTGCAGAGGGGGGATCTGCTGATTGGGTAACAGCCTATCCTCCATATTACTTTACCCAGGCTTCATTCTCTGGAGAGGACACTCCTCGATTCAGAGCATGTTACCATAGTCTCTCGAGACTGAAGGATGCCTATGCAATGATGAACTGTAGGTATTCCCATATAGTCCTTTCCTAGAAATCACAACACAGAAAAGGGGGTCTGATGCTTGCCCTTGGCTTAATGAATGGCTTCTGTTGCTATTACTGAGAAGAATGTTCATTGTTCAACACTTATTCTCTGCGCATTGGAGGTTTTTCAAGAACTGTGTGCCTCTTTCCATAGTCATCTACCTAAAATGGAGGCTGGTAGAATGGAGTCTGCTACTTGCTCTCCCTTTCTAAAAGGAGAAGGAGAAAAATTTAAAACCTACTTGTGAAAGAACGTATGTAGAAGTACAAAGAAATCCAGTATCAGAAAGCTGATCATGGAACCCCCAAACTGTGGTACAATCCCTTCCATATTTCTAAATTGTTATTTTAAAAGTAGTGTGGGTTCTAGTGGAAGAACTGCTAAAAGAGAAATGGTTCCTGTTACTCCTGAGCTGTTTCTACCATCTGACGTCTCTGTTTAAGGGCTCTCATGTATCTTTTTTTAGGTGGCTAATAGGTCCTCTTCTCAGAGGCAGGTATAAGGAGCATGTTTGCCTGCAGAGATGGTTGGAGCCAGGCCCAAACAGCATGCCCATCGGTGAAGGATGATAGAAGTAGTAGTTCATTATCTGGAGGGCTGCAGATTTCCCACCTCTGCTCTAGGGCCAGCTTCTGAGGAATGAATTCTTTAAAAAAGAACAACTGAGTTTAAGAATTCCAGTGAAAGATATTGAAAATAATGTGAAAATTCTCCTCAGAAAATAAGGGTATGTGGGAAGTGTACACCATGCGATTAATTTATATCATAATTTCCCTTTGGTAGGAAACATGATTGTAAATAACGTATCTAGTCTAGTTCATGACATACCTTTCTGCTTTCACTTTAGGAACTCAGGGATGTGAGAAGCACAGATGTTTTCTAAAAAATTACACACACATACACATACAGAGAGAGAGTCAAGACATTGCTAATTACTTTTTACACTGTTAATGAAGCTGGCAAATTACAGATTGGTTTTAACTTTCATTGTATTTCTCAGAACAGTCCTGCTGAAAATGAGCAGACTGTGTTGAAGCTGTTAAAGTTAATTAAAATTGTTTAGGTTAGTGAGATTAATTGAGTGAGGAAAGGAACAGCTAGTATCCATTGATAAATGAGAAGTTGATCAGTGTTAGCTTTTGCCATGTTTTGTGTTAAACCATCTTTTGTTCTTTAAAAGGAGCACATTGAACTGAAGGCACTCTTGTGAAGTACACAGATCAGTCTTGGGTATCTGATGGGTGTCTGATCAGGAAGAGAATATTAGAAGGGTACAAATCTGAAATGTAATGAAGATGTAATGCAAAGAGACTGCATCCTTTGAGATTTCTGAGATCCACTTGTTATTAACTCAGTGAGGGAGGAAAAGATTTGATGTTTTTACACTTTTAGCCAAGTTAGACCTATGTATCTTGATTTAAAAAGCCAGCATTCAAAGGAAACTTTTCCATCTTGTCTCTTCCATCCCCTAGTAGTAGCACAAGAAGGACATGCATTGCCCTGTCCTGCTACTGCCACCCACCTACCACCCTATTGTTGCTACCTACTGCAACAGAGAGATTGAACAGATGTGCAGAGGCGGAATGAATATCTTTCAGAATCTATACACAGATTCATGTACCTTTTTTTCTGTGTATAAGACACTACTTTTTCCTAAAATCATTACACTAAAAATTGAGCCGTGTCTTTTACATGGAAGTAAGCTGAGATAGCTGAGGAGAGAACAAAATGGCACATACTGTACCTTGCCTCTGTAAACAGGCTTCCTTCAATCACAAGGCTTAGCTTCCTACAGTCCGGAGACTTAGCTTCCTCCAATCACGAGCCTTATTGAACTGACATCAGCTGATGCTGAGCAAACCAATTGGAACCCACCTCTTGGAGGTGGAACCTATAGGATCAGATTCAACAGGGACTCAGAATGTTCAACCGTCCTGAGCCCCGAGACTGAATATTCAAAGCTTAGTTTTCTTAATTTTTAGGTTAGAAAAGTGTGTGTGTGTGTGTGTGGGGAAGCTTATAAATGGAGGCATGTTATCAATGGAAAAATATGGTAACTAGAAAGATGTGTTTATTTATTAGCGGACATATCTGAAGCCTATTAAAAATAGCAGGGCAAGGTGTTTCATATAATACTGTAGGCAGGAATTTTTGATGGGGGACATTATACCAAGATCCTTCCTTGTTCCTTCCTTTGTCTTATTTTAGATCAGCTGTCTCTTGATAAGGAGACCCAAGGCATCTCACAGTGTTAAAAAAATCTAGAATTAAAAACAGTAAATAATACATTATTATAATAGATCATACACAAATTATACATTAAAAACAATTAAATTATAATAGTATTTATCTTGTCTTAAAAATACCACTTGTACTTGCTCTAAAAATAATCTGGGTGGATTTCAACCAGAGTAGCATTGTGGGAACCTTTTGACAGAACTTTGTCTTTCTACAGAAATCTTATCAGGATGCTAGCTCTGTGGTTCAAAGTGATGCTGATAAGTGAATCTTCAATCTATGGGAATCTAAGTTTTCTCTGAGAGAAGATGTCTCTGTGGGTTATTGTAACAACAGAAAGGTAGAGTTATTTCTTAGCAAAGCTAGGCAAAATTTGAGAAAAAAATAATACCAACACAGTGTAAAATAGAAGTAGAAACATGCCTGGACCAGTCCCAAAGGAAAGCCACACATTTAGGCTGACTTTTAGGCTGACTCAGAGGATTTAGGAAATGACAAAAAAGGAAATTAGCTGGATTTCCCTTTTAGAATTCAATGTTAGAAATTGCAGTGAAGAGAAGGAGAGCAATAGGTGCCACCTCACCCCTTGTTACTAGAGCTACAAACATTGAAGGTCACTTTTTAGATTACCTGAATCCTGCCCAACTTCCTCAATTGCTACCTTTGACACAGGTGCATGATGTGGCTTGGTAAGCCACTTCTCCTCCACCAGTATATAGGAATCAGGATTACTGGGCAGATGAAAACAGTGTGGTGTAAACAATCACAGATCTAGAATGGGTGGTGTTGACACTGTCTACCCTCAGTTACCTCAGTGTGGTCATTGGTGCAAGATTCAAGTGGATAATTCATGGTGGTCCCTCACAATCTGAAGAATGAATAGACCTATGACTGTCTCGCATGCAGTTGGACACCTTCTTTTAACAAGCAACTCCCATTGGGGGACTTCAACATACATGCAGAGAGGCAGTAGACTAGAACAGGTCTGAGGTTCATGGCTGCCATGGTCCTGTCTCAACATGCCACAGAGTCCATAGATATTGTAAGCCGCACCTTTGATCTGGTGTCCACATTGGGACAAGGAGATCTGGAGATAGTGAATCTTGAGTCATGGTCAGATCATTTTCTGCTGAGATTTGGACCCCATGTGATTTTACCCCACTGTAGGGAGGAAGGACCTATTACCATGATCCATCCCATGGATGGATCTGACTGGTTTCTAAAATGGTCACAGTGTTTTTTCTGGTTGATATGTTTAGTAATGTCAACAATCTGGTCACCTAGTGGTGCTCAGAGCTGATCCAAGCTGCAGACATGACTGCCCCTAACTGGTGTCTTTGATGTAGAGTCTGGCATTCTCTGTGGTTCCTGAAGGAGTTAATTGTGATGAATTAATTATGAAAATGTCAAAAGAGCAGGTGGAGGAAAGCACCCATAGAATTCAACCTGGTAGTGGAATAAAATCAAGGCCACAAAGAAGTCACAGTATCTAACTAATTGAGGTGGCTTCCAATCATCAGGTAGAACTCTTCCATGTAGTTTGTGGCTTCATTTCTTCTGGACAAAAGCAATCTCACCTTCCAGATGTTGAGAACTGCAGCTAACTAGAAGACCACTTTAGATTTAAGATTGAAAGCACATGTGTGTGACCTTGACTCCTTGTTGATATCAGTTGATCTGATGGAGATGTCCAACACACCGTCAAGTTAAACTGAATCAGTTTTAGCTAGTATGGTCTGAGGGTGTGGACAAGACACTTGCACCCTCTAAAACAACCAGCTCCACTCCAGATCCTGGCTCCATATAGCTGTTAAAATCAGGAAAAGAAATGATAATGGAATGGGCTGCTTACATCATTAATACATTCCCACGGGAGGGTCATTTGATTTCCTGTCTAAAGGAAACCATTATACAGCCCATTCCAAAGGAATCTAATTCAGCAATGGATGATCTTAACTATAGGCCCATTCCATTCCCGGGCAAGTTGATTGAGAGGGTGGTGGCCGACCACCTACAGCCATTCTTAGAGGAAATGGATAGCCTAGATCCATTTCAGTGATGGATCAGGCCATGCCATGGGACTGAAATGAATTTGAATTTAAATTTACTTTATTGTCATTGTTCTTCTGTACAACAAAATAAAATGCCATCTCCAGTACACATAATAATAAAACACACGACATAACATCCATCAAAACGTAGCACATTACACATGAAACACATCCCTCTCATTCACATCCGTATCCTTCGCATTCAGTTTCCCATTGCACAACACATTTATATTACACTATACAGTGGAATTCAATATATACAGATGGCACTTGATACCCTATAAGATTATCTCCTGAGGGATGCATGCAGGGGGAATGTAACCCTGCTGATCCTCCTGGATCTTTCTGCAGCCTTTGATACATCAATTATGGTATCCTTCTGGGATGGTTATCAGGTTTGTGACTTGCGGGTTCTGTTGTTTAATGGTTCCAGTCCTTCCTCGAGGGTCAATCCCAGATGTTAAAGTTTGGGGAAGAGTTGTCCACCCCTTGGGACCTCTGTTGCAGGGTCCTGCAGAGATCACCCATCTCCACAATACTTTTTAGTATCTTTATGAAGCCACTAGGAGAGGTCATGCTACCAACATGATTTTGACCCAACTCCAGGAGGCAGTGGAAGACAGGAGGGCCTGTCATGCTCTGGTCCAGGGGTCATGAAGAGTCGGACATGACTAAATAATTAAACAACAGGAAAGGTCATACAGAGATTTAGAGTTTGCTGTCATTAATATACTGATGACACACAGCTCTGTTTCTTTATGTGCAGGTGATGCTGTGTGGGTCTTTGAGCACTACCTGACATTAATAATGGACTGGTCAATAAAGTGAAAGTGGATTGAGATAAGATGGAGATCCTAGTAGACTAGAACAGGTTGGGATGATCACTGAACTGCTCAGAGGGAGATTTATCTGACCTCAGTGGAGTTAGACTCCCCCTGAAGGTTCAAGTTCGGAGTTTGAGTGTACTCTTGAACCCAGCTCTGTCTATTGAAGTGGAAATATCTGCTGTGACCAAAAGTGCTCTTCACCAACTTTTGTTTTTCCTGATATTAATCCTAAATCTGGCTTCCTGTAACTGGAGCTCATTATTACATGACCTGCACTCAGTATACCTCATTCTTTTAAGTGGGCATTGCTGAGTTTAATATGCTGAAGATCTGTCTCTGCAGGAAAAGCTTAGTTCTTGATTCTTTGCTGGGCTCTCTGCCTTTGATCCTCCTAAACAATTGCCCAGCTTATGCTTCTAGAGACTGGCATGTCCAAGTGTGGATTTCTCAATTTAATCACAATAATGAGCAGAAATATTGTTTGCGACTCAATCGGCTTATTATATTACGTTTGACTGTTTATGAAAATTTAAACATCGGCACTTCTCTAAAAGCTGCTGTGGTGAAGCTTAACCGCAGGGTAACTTCAAGAAGAAGATTTATGTATCTGCATAAATATTCAATTTACCTTAGTGTCGAATTTATGAAATGAAGATTTTTTTTGTCCTCTTTCTGTGAAGGAAGTGGAAGCTAAATTTGTTTTCTATTTTATAGACCTCCAAGTGGATAGAAAAATGAATAGTGCCTAGAAATAAAATTCAAAGAGATAAGGCACACAGAAAAAAATTATACTGTGAGAAGTCATCTGAGAACAATATACACACTTATTAAAACAATGCATTTCTCTATTGCACTTGGATTAGTTTTAAGAACTTTTTATTTGCCGTTATGAAGAACTACCCAAGAGGATCTGAAAGAACTGTGTTGTATGATTTATGTTTAGCGCTTACCATTTGTTAAAGGTCATCAGTAATTAAGGCCCTGATTGGTTAGATGTTTTTCTTCTGTTGTGGCTGTTTCTCTAGCAATCAGTCTACATGGAAATTAAAATTTTGAGAAAGTAATTCTTTTCGCCATCCCATTTAGGATTAGTGGTTCATCTCATTGTGCAAAATGTCATAGTTCATAATTCCCTGTCATAATTCAAATTACAAATTTCTGGCATACAGACTTTATCACCAGCCTGAGCAAGGGGTGGAGGTGGAGCATTCCTGAATGAAAACTTCTAAGAGAGTCTGCAGACAACAGTCCCCCAGTTCTCACCAATGTGAACAGGACACACATTTCTATCCCCTTTTTCAAGGGTAACACTCCTGAACCTATGGAAGAAAGATTACATGGACAAGAATAGTTACCTTCTATACAAATTTATGGAACTATGTCCTCGCTGATTTTTCCCCCATATTCAGCACAATGTCTGAGTACAAACAGAAACAATTTGGAGACAGTAGTAATTAATGCAAGTTAGACTTTTTAGTTAGGGTTATATGATTACACTGGGGCACCACATCATAAGGAGTGGAATTACTTGACAATAAACAGGTTTTTGCTTTTGCTGACCTGGACCTAAATAACATCAGTGGGAGCATCTGTTGAATGGGTGTTCTACTCACAGGACAGGTGTGCTGACTTTTGCACTGATTCCTCTCCCCAGTACCACTCCCTACACATGCCTTAATTTATTCCAGACATCTGAGGTCATGGGAACTCTGTGGGTTGCAGACAGAACTGATAATCTGTAAAAATGTCTTCAGATCAGCTCTTTCTGCCATGGAAATGTATGTTGGGTCATATTATCCTCTCCGAACAAAAGGAACACTTTTATGAGAGGACGATTCACATTAAGCAATCAGATCAATTATTTTCCCTAATATATCTGATATGTGTATCAGGCATTATGACTACCATAGCTTCCAGACATGGAAATAAATCCTCTGGTTTCTCTTCAAATTGTATAAATATTTTGCTTCGCCACAATTTTTACTCTGAAAGGTGAGTGGCCATGCTCTTTACATTCAGTAGCCTTTAATAAAAATGCTATTTGTTCATGTATGTGGTTTTTTTTAAATTCAGAAATAGATAAAGGCTGATAGTACAATACTATGTGTGCCTAGCCAGAAGAAAATCCCACTGATTTCAATGGAACATTCTCAAGCAAACCTGACTATAGAGTTCCTACCTTGAAATCTTTCCCTGATTTGGGGGAGAAAGGATGCTTGAGCATTTTTCCTACCTATGTTCATGTTTTCCTTTGAAATTTATATTGACAGGTGCCCAGAATCCATCAGACCAGAAACCGTCCGTCCGTGTTTGCTTCCATGCAAAAAAGATTGTGTAGTGACTCCTTTCAGTGAATGGACGCGTTGCCCTTCTGTATGTCAACATGGTAAGACAATGAATGTCCCCATGGAAGTTCTAGTCATTCTCGCTATCTTTCCCTTCTGTGTGCTCTGCTCCTACAAAACTCTTATTGGTTAATTGCACTATACAGTTTTCCTAGAGACCTTAGAATACAATAGCAGGATTTTTAGTTACTTATTTTCTTTACTCAAAATGAATTATATACAGATAGGGAAGCTAAATGAAGAAGTGAATTACAGTGGATCCTTGATGACCCATGGCTACAGACTTTTTGAGTTACAGACTTCTCTGGCCGCAAAATTTAGGTTCAACTTGCAGCCAGAGAATCGACCTACAGACCGGAAAAAAACCCAAAATGGAACAAAAACGGCTGGTTATGGATTAATCGGTTTTCAATGCTTTGTAAGTCGATGGAGTCTCGACCTACAGACTTTTCAACCTGCAGTCACCGTTCCAATATGGATTAATTCCGTAAATCGAGGGTCCACTGTATTGTATTTATTCAATAATCCCATACAGTTGAAAAAGTCACCCAAATTAATTATTTAACCCCATTGGCAGAGTGATTGTTTAATATGATTCTAAATTAAAACTGAGTTGTGATAATTTTCTTTCTTGCTAGACATATTTTTAATCTGGCCATATTGTCAGTTCTTTTATTTGTGCAGCACAATTAAAAGTGAAACACGACTGGAAGTCTAGAATTCACTGCATGCTGCATGCATCTGAATTAAAGAGAAAAGATTATTTAACAAACAGAATAAACAGCTGAATACCTAAGGTGAAGACAAAATGCGAGCAAGGTTCACATGCCAATTCTAACATTAAGTCTGAATCAAATTAATGAGCGCTTAGGCAAATGGCATTTAAAATAGACTCAGACGTCAGTGCAGCCAATACGTTTCATCAGATAAAATATGAAGAGCTATGTTGGGAAATTAGTGACCAGCTTTCCCACCTAGTGCTTGCCCTTCAGTTAAATGTCACCAGACAGTTTTCTGATAAAAAAAAATTATTGTGCACTTTGAATGTTTGTGGGTGACGTTGTGCTTAAGGAAACAGTAGAAACAGGAAACTGTATATTTTAAAACAGAAATTTGAAATGAAGTAAAGAGACCTGTTCTAGGTAAAAGTATGAGTTATAGTCTATTTATATTATCCTTATCTAGCACTGGAATCATTTGTCCCTTATTAAAATTACTCTTATTTGTACAGTTTTGCTACCTAAATCTGTTGAGGATGAAAGTGTCAGGATCTACATGAATAAAAATTAAAGAAATCGTTGGAGAGCTAGAGCAAGAGTGAGGGAGATATAGATAAATGGGAATGAAACAGATTTTGATTTAACAAAACGTAAGAATGAAATGAATGGGAAATTGTTTGATACCAAGTGGGGAAAGAACACAGCTAAATACCGTGACATTTATTTATCTCAATTCTTGAGCAACACCGTACAGTCTGTCCAATGTATACTGAGTTGGCTATGGAAAGAATATTGTACATCATGCCTTGGGAAGATATATTTGACAAGGATATTTGCCATTCCTGTTTTTTTTTCCTTCAAAGAATAGCTTTGGTCAAAAGCAAACAAACAAATAAACAAGACCTCCCATTACAATGTAGGAGAAGATCCCACACTAATTAATTCTACAGAAGGAAAAAAAAAGGACTGCTTTAACTGAAATGTTGCCATAGACATAACAAGGAATATAGCTAATCTCAGATCTACAGTCTTTTAATGATAAGGCCGAAATACTGATTTACTGGTTGAAATCCTGTTGTTTAGCAACACCTTTATTATTATTCTTTTCAATAGAGGTAAGATTATGTGGAAGCGAGTTTAAGGTTAAGGGGGTAGGTATGGATAGAGAAAGGGTAAAATTCTAGAGACTGAGATAGTACATTTACATCCACTTGTACAATTATACTACAAAGAGAGATTTAAAAACCAGCAGATTTCCCCGGTATTATTATAGTTTTTTATTATTGTTGTTTAGTCGTTAAGTCATGTCCGACTCTTTGTGACCCCATGGGCCAGAGCACGCCAGGCCCTCCTGTCTTCTACTGCCTCCCGGAGTTTGGATATTGGAGTGCATATTGCTTAGATTAGCATTTATAGATGAGATATGAATGACCTCTGTGGGTGCACATGCTGGCCCTTTGGTCATATTTTCATGTACAGTATTACTGAAGTAATCTTCAATTAACAGTGCATATCTGTTTCTTATTAACTAGGAAAATATGTCCAGCAAGACAGAATAGTAGACAACCAAAAAAAATTTTTTTAGCTTGTATCTGAAATAATTAATCATGCTGTAAAGTCCATATCAATATTTTGCAGATTAGGTCAAGCAATCCATCTATGGATAAATGGACATCAAATAGACCACTAGGGGTGTTGGTCATCATAAGGAAGGTCTAAGCAGCATTTACAACCAACAAAACCTTCATGGTAGAACTTTTTACAAGGACACCATTAGACCTATGGGCACTTCACTCGACCCTTCTACACCCTATAGTCCAGTCCTTTAGTCATACCTAAGTGGTTCCACTTTAATCCCAGTAGTATTAGTCCCTATGCACAAACAGAAAGGGGAATAGCCCACAGTAAAATCTTTCCTTCTCTCAAGTTCTATCCAACTGGTGCAATCTCTTAAACTGTCTCTGATGTCTCTACCTTCCCAGTTGGCTCAGGGGTTGATGTGATATTTGGATTAGGGGTTTCATCAGGTACTGCTGGCAGGACTTCACAACAACTCATGGTAGGTTTTGAACATGAATGAAGCTGCTTGACCCTTCTTGCCTTGGGGACCATTGGGTTCAATCTAGGAAGGCCCCCGAGTTAGAGAGAGTCTCTTTCTTCCTTGCAGTCTTCCAAAGCCCTCTAGTAGCTTTTTTATAGTCCCAACTGGGAGGAAAATGTCTTGTACAGGAACTTTCCCACTCTTTTCTTCCTTTCACCTTTGAGTAGTCTTCGCCCCAATGTCTGGGGCCTATGACACCCCTCCTGGGTGATGGCCAGGGCAAAGAAACCATTCATAGCCTTCCATCAAGCATCAGCTGGAACCTTGGAGTGGTAGGAGAGATGCCCGTCTGCTCACAGGGCAAAAGAATTGTCCATCTTTAATGATTCTTTGTTTATACAAATAGAACGGAGATAGTACATAAAATAGAGTTGTATAACCCATGGCTATGTGTAATTGATTCACTAGCTAGAATCCTACTAGTATTTGTATAATTAAAATATTGATGAAATGGTGGAATGTATCTTGGTTGCTGCAATTGCACAACTAAAATATGCAAATGTGCAACCACGGCAAGTTACACAAAGCTTATGCAGATGGAAACAGGATTCTAGCTATCATATCTTAATGTATTAGATCTCAATCTAGACCAGCTCACATGGAAAATTAGAATTATGTATGAATAGTATCAGGAGTGGACAAATGCCATTCCAGAGAAGGATGCATCCCAGTTGGTCTAGAAAAGAAGACCAGATTTTCAATATTGGAATTTCATTCCTACAGGGAAATTCCACTTTCATTCACTATAGGAATTTCACCTTGCTGCCCTTTCTCACATGGGATTTTTCTGTTTCCTGTACATCAGAGCTGCCACAAACTACATACATATACAGTATTGAAAACAACATTCTATCTTGCTTTTTTCTCTCTTCAGGAGCTACTGACAGAGGCAGCCACCTTCACAAATATGAAAAGTCTGTTGGGTTTTTATAACAGGCTGTAAAGGAGTAGGTGCCACAGATTCATTTATCTCTGGCCGTCTTCCACTTTAACATTATCTTTCCTCAACCTACTAAATTTATTACTCTGAGATTCATTTTATGAAATAGAATATCTACATGCATGTTTGAAGGACCTTTCTGTTGATGAGAGCCAGCGGCATCACCTAAACAGAATCTTTTCCACAGCCACTTCTGTAGTCAACCTGATCACATTGTCTCAAGAATTGTAACAAATGGGGATTATGTAATATGTTTTCATAGGTTCAGTATGAACTAAGGCAGGGTCCTACATCAGACACTTAGTGAAAAAGAAGCATGATCGCTAAAGCATGAAAAATTAACTGTCCTTCATAGAAAATAATTTTGATACACTTAATATTTTTTTAAAATTTCAGGTACTGGTACTACAGTGAAACAGTCCCGCTATAGAATTATCATTCAAGAACCTGTTAATGGAGGACAGGAATGCCCAGACACCTTGTTTGAAGAAAGAGAGTGTGAAGACATTCCTCTTTGTCCTGTTTACAGGTATGGTTAACACACACACACACACACACACAATTTAAACATGGGATTTGCAAAAGAATATGGAAGTAAGGTATTTGTAATACTGTACCTATTCACTCACATTTATTGAAAATATAGCACAATATACTGAAATGATGCCCTGCACATTCTGTGTGTCTCTCTGTTCCTAAAGTAGGAAAGCCAGTGTTACTGGGTTACAGAGTCCACTCCCTCTGGCCATTGGCCATCCAGGCTAGAGATCAAAGGAGCTTTAGTTTGGCAAAACCTGGAGTGCTCCAGGTTCCCTGCCCTTAATGTGGATGGTTTGCAGGTATCTCACAGCCTAATTTGTAAACTGAAGTTGCAGCTCATGGGATTGTACAGACAGGCCCGTGAACTATGACATCAGTGCAGTGGTTTACACAAGTCACAAATCTTCACTTTTAACCTGCCAGCTTGCACAGGTCGAAGACTCCTAGGTCCATCCTCTGCACCAGGGCTCTTTCTCTTCCTCCTACCTGGCTGCTTTTTCTCTCCTTTACCCACTCAACTGCTCTGATGTAGTAGAGGAAAGTGCTCTTTCTGTCATCCACCAAGTATTCATTCTCTATCTTCACTCACCTACCAAGTAGATAGTTTTCTCCTGCCAACCCAGGCTTTTTCCTCTTTGGTCTTTCGTTCCTATGTCCTACTTGTCCATATCTTTCACCACACTAACCTTCTTCTCTCCTCCCCGCCCTTATTCCTTTCCCATCTTTTTTCTTTCATGGAGTTCTACAGCTGAGATGGGATCGTCAAGTCCAATGCCCTGCCAAAAGCTGGAAAGCCATCGCTTAAAACCTCCCTGACCTATGCCCATCCAATCTCAATTTTAAATCTTCCAATGAAGGAGAGTCTCACACTTTTCTGATAGTCCTTTCCACTGTTGAGTTGCTGTTATTGTGAATCTCCTTTATTGTGATTCTATGACTTTATGCCCTGTGGTCTGGAGCTACGGAAAACAAGAAGAAATAAATATGCCCGGCACAGTTGCAAATTTCTGCCTTTTGGTTAGGAAAGTCTTCCACTGGTAATTGAATATGGTACTACATTAAAATGTACTAGAAGTAATAAATAGATTCAAAATCTGACTAATCCTGATGGATGTACCCTTTAAGTCTCATTAGTATGCACATCAGATTTTAGGTTTCTAGGTGCCATGGTTATGCTACTATCTCACACGCAGATACACACATATGTACACACATGTACTCCCTTGATAGTATGTTCTGTTCTGACAGTTTGGAACAAGCATATCCCTATTAGGGCTTTCAAGGTAAGTCACAATTTTAAGGAATGGTTTTACTAGTACCACTCCCATGAGTGTCCATTCCTAGGTGGGAATTCAGACAGAGGTCTCCAGAGTCCTAATTCTTCACCGTATTGGATACAACACACTGGTCATCTTTATTAGTATATCAATCACTAAATCACTGTTGGATCCTGCCCCTCTTGCAAATCTCCTAAATTTTCTCACATTCATCAGTGGTGTTTTGAAAAGTTATGTGTATAATATTGGGAATGGGAATGATTTACAGCAGGTCATTTTCTTGCTCTTAAGAATCCAGATATTTTGTCTTTTGTCCTATATTACCTTCCTGCATAGACATCTTAATAGCTGGCCATACATCTGCACATACTCAAATGCTTAAATTCTTCTTCTTTACCAATAAGGCAAGTCATGAAAAGAGTTGTCACAGGGAAAGAACCACCAATATAGTGGAACAATTTTGTTGTCATTTATTACCACAGAGAAATAGAGATTTAAACTAGAGCCATATTTGAACCCAATATGAATTTCAAGGGAAGGAAACATAGAGTGTATCATTACAATTGTTCTTCTCCTGCAATTCCAGATGGAAGGTCCACAAATGGAGTCCATGTATACTAGTGCCAGATTCTATAAAACAAGGCATCTTAGGTGCCAATGAGGCTTGTGGCCATGGTTTACAGTCAAGAGGTAAGAATATACAAATGCTTTGAAGTGCTGCTTTTTTGCTGTGTAGTTTCACATTACGGAAGTGTTTAATACTTCAGTGCATGTATAAGATGGATTACGTAACCATCTCCTGCTAGCCGAATATGTTTACATGTCCTCCAGTCTCCAAGTAATTGGGATGAATTTGTCATTACCATTAACATTAAATATTGCTATGACTATTATTAGTAACTGATATATTTCTGGTCTCCAGTGTAGACTTAGTTCAGTGTGTGTGCTTTTGTGGATGTATGCCTAGACACATGGATAGATATATATTGTGCTGTGGCTGCCTATGATATAAGAGAGGTGCATGAAACACAAGTACTCCTAGGGACTTGCTAAAAAATTTCTTTGCCCACTTGAGAACAGAGATGGAACTAGATACCACTAATCTTGCATTCATCACTTTGATAGGGATAATAAGATGAGAATGTGTTTTCCTTAAACACTTATGCCAGAGTCCCATTGAAATGTCTTTGTGTACAGTCGTAATCACTAAAGTAGTTTGAATCCTTTGACGGTTTCTGGTTTTAATTTTTATGACAGATTAATGAGTATCACTATCTGGAGCACAATAAATAGATTTTCCCACACTGAAATTTTCCTAGTGCAAAACTGAAAACCCAGAGCAGACCTGTGCTAGCGAGAGGTTAATCACAGCTCTTTACAATCATTTTAATATAGTAGCAAAGATGTTAGTCATAACATTTTAAGGAGAGGTTCTCCCAGTAGTAGATGAGCACATTTGCAGCACCATATGTTTGAAAGGTTAGCATTTCGGTTTATAATAGTGGGCTGCAGGAGCGGCATAATATGGGAGAAATAAAAAAATTCTGCGGGAACTAAGTAAATGTTTTAGAAGGATGTTGAAAATAGAGAGCAAAGTTACCTGAGAGGTTTTGACTGACTGGATACATGGATTTCAGTTCCAAAGCTATGAAGGCAGTTGCATGTATTGAAATATAATTCCCAGATTTATTCCCTTTCCTATTTGCTATATCATTTGTTGCCTCCTCCCCTCAATAGATATGTGAGCTGTCTAGGTTCATTGTAAGAATGTTAAATCCAGTAATAAGATTCTGAAAAGATCCACTGTCTTCAAAACAAGCAAAGCTGAACCAAATGCTCTTATATCCTCCAGTGCAGTGTTTCAGCATATCTGTTACTAGATTTGAGCTTGCTTTTAAGAACACAGATACAGATGTTTATTGGGAAAGGTCTGTGCAAACAACAAATATTTTATAAACTATTGTTTCATTAATTCCCGTATTTTTCGCTCCATAAGACGCACCAAATTTTTAGGAGAAGAAAACAGGAAAAAATCTGTTTTCTTCTCCTAAAAAGTGGTGAGTCTTATGGAGAGGTCCGTCTTGTAGAACACACCCTAGGACCCTTTGGAGGCTCACCCCCCCGGAGGCCAGAGGGGGCAAAATCGCCACCTTCTGGGACTCTTCTGAAGCTTTTCAAGCCTCAAAAGAGTCTGAGAAGGTGGCGATTTTGCCCCCTCTGGCCCGGCGGGGGGGCAGGGTGAGCCTCCAAAGGGTGCTGGGGTGTGCTCCAGGACTCTTTAGAGACTCACCCTCCCCCCCGGGTGTCAGAGGGGACAAAATCGCCAGCTTCTGGGACTCTTCTGAAGCTTCCCAAGCCTCAAAAGAGTCCCAGAAGCTGGTGATTTCGCCTGCGCTGGCCCTGTGGGGCATGGGGGGAGCATCACAAGGGTCCTGGAAGGCTCACTTGGGCCCTTGCGATGCTCCCCCACCCCCCCACAGGGCCAGCGGGGGCGAAATCACCCTGGAAGCTGGCAATTTTGCCCGTGCTGGCCCCGTGGGGGGCGGGGGGAGCGTTGCAAGGGTCCAAGTGAGCCTTCCAGGACCCTTGCGACACTCCCCCATGCCCCACAGGGCCAGCGCGGGCGAAATCACCAGCTTCCAGGACCTTTTGTGAGGCTAGAAAGCCCCACAAAAGGTCCTGAAAGGTCGCGATTTCGCCCCCACTGGCTCTGTGGGGGGGAGCGTTGCAAGGGTCCTGGAAGGCTACCTCGGACCCTTGCGACGCTCCCCCCCCACGGGGCCAGTGGGGGCGAAATCGCAGCCTTCGTTCCATAAGATGCACAGACTTTCCCCCCACTTTTTTTGGGGGGGGGAAGTGTGTCTTATGGAGCAAAAATACCGTACTAAGCTTGATTTTTTGTGTGTGTCATTTTGTTTATGAGCTAGTGGTAACCATATGGGAGCAGCATGGTACGTTTTACAAAGAATTCCAAAATCACTTCAGGATTTTTAAGTAGAAGAAAGAACATGGCCCTACTTATAGACACTTCCAATTAGATTCTGCATTAGAGAGGAAATTGGAGACAAAATTAGTTTACTTGCCCATGAAGAGGTTAGAATCTGTAATGTTAAACTAAGAGAGTGGTAGGCAAATATGGGTCTTTCTGAAGGTCTTCTAAATGGAAGAGCTGGCTGGATAGCTGAGTGTTTGGAGTTCAATTCCCCACTGTGCCATCCATGAGTAGAGCCAGCCTGTGTGGCCATGGGTGAACTGCATAGTCACAGGATGCCCCCAGAGGAAGGGGATGGTAAATCACTTCTGATTATTCTCTATTTGGAAAACCCTGAAAAGAACTTGGCTTGATGGCACATGATGATGATTATAGATGGAAGAGAATGAAATAAAGCAGATATGAGAGAGCAAGTACACAAGACAAGGTTGTAGAAGAGAAGAGTGGAGATTTGGTATCATTTTACATTTAACAAGGATACCTCAATAATACAATTTCCCCATTTTGACTAATGGTAAGGTCAGATCTTTATCAGCATTTTACACCATTGCTGGGATCAAGAGATCTGAAAATTCTAGTTGCAAGTCACAATAAGATTTGGAGAAAGGAAACAGCAGAACTAGCTCCAGATAAGAATATGGTTGACTTAAGAAATGCCTGAAGCAAGAAGGGTGCTGTCAGGAGTGAATCTATTTATAGACAAGTAATTCTTTTGAAGATCTGTAGGTTAAACAATGCATGCCACAGATTATGTGACAGAGGGGGAAATTCCTTCAGTACTGAAAGATCATCACAGCATGGGCAAATTTTTGTTTTGTGACCAATCATAGGAAAGGAAATCAGTTCCTCATTTGCAAGTATGATTGCTCAGGCAATCGCTCAGACACAATTTCAAAGTCCAGGCTCTTTACTATTCCAAGGTGGAATGAAAAAAAAGTTTGTTCTTCTGATATGCTGTCAAATTCATAGAATTTACAGCTCATTTTTGTATACATACCTTGGATAGTGTGGAATGGCTGGTAAAAAGCAGAGGCCCTTTATCCAAAGCCTGTAAGAGAGAACTATTATTATTATTAGCTTGCTGATGATACATGTAGGTGGCTGGAAATTGTAGGGGGTGTTCTGTCACTCTCTCTTTGGTGGTCTGTCTCAAATTAACTTTCTCCTGGGGGCCAGTCTTGTCCTCTCAGTTTGTTTCTCCACCTTGTGGACTGGACTTTGTAGCTGGAGGAATGTCTGCTGTAAATGCGTGAATGTTGTTGTATATCAGAGCACAAGCTGTTGTGTTAGTGAGCATGCCTGGAAGATAATGTATTTTTGATATGTTGTGCTGGAAGAATGTGTATGGATCTGTAGTTTTTCAATATAATGTGGTACCTATGTGTCCATTGTTCAATTACACGCTGAGTATATATACTTGTGCCCTGAATATTGTGCTCCATGCATCTGAAGAAGTAGATTGTAATGCAAAACAAAACAAAACCAAAAACCAAAACAAAACCATGGTAAAATAGATGTGTTAGTCTTACAGGTGCCACAAGCTTTTTGCTTTGCTTTGTTATATGTGCCACTAATTTGTTACTTTTGAAATAGCTGATAACATTAACCTTTTATTTTTTAAAAAATTGGACAACATACAACCTTTTAAAAATAATGTTCCAAATTATTCAAGCCTATGGCAAAAGCTCCTGCAAACGTACATAGATTTATACTTCCATTTTATAGCAAATTGAGGTTCAAGATGAGCTTGTGTATATGAAACCTGTGTGGAAATTAAAGTTTGTTTGTGTTCTTCCAGGATTCATAGCACCATTGCCCTACATGATATTGTAGTCCAAACTAGAGTAAACGTACTGATTCAGTTATTGCATGGTAGTCAACAAATGTATAAATCACATTGCTTCAGTGAGTCTACTGAAATTGGAACTGCCAATAGGTTTTTGGCCATTGGGTCTTTAATCTCAGCAAAAAAAAGTGTTTCAGGCATAGTCATCTGAGTACAACACTATGGCAGTTAAAAATCACATTTCCCTCTTCAATATACAGAGCAGTCGTCTAAAGCAGGTGCTTAAAACTCTGGTAACATGATGGGGCTTGAAGGAGTGGAATGCACAGAGATGTACCTGCTAGAGTGTCTCAACTGACAGCCAAAGAGTGAACTGCTACTCATAAATGTCAGTTTATGTGATGTAAATGCTGTTTAGGTATGTTGGCTCAGTGCATGTAAATCCATATGTGTTGTGGATTTCTAGCTCTAAGGTGTCAAATGAGAGGGAAGGAATAAAGTGGGCTCAACCCCAATCCCCTGGCATCCGAATTTTGAACATTAGGACAGGACTCTTCTTGGTACTGAGTTCTTAGAGAAATGTCACTCTTTATATGCAGTGGTGTAGTTAAACCTGCTGACCAAGGGCCCTCTATATGACAACCCCCCCCCCAAAACAAAGAGCAGCAGGACTGAGGATCACTGCAAACAGCGTTGAAATTAACATCTGGGCCAATAATGGATCACTGCTTGAAAAGGGGGCTGTCTGACAAAGTACAAAGCTATCAGCAATTGTTTTCTTCCCCTTAATAATCTCTGTGTGAGCTGAAGTCTGACATTGCTTTAGAAAGTCTTGAATACCAACCAGTATTTGTTGAGTTCTCACAGTGATGTACTACAGATAAATGTCTTCTTAGAGAAATAAAACTTCCAGATTTCTATTCTGTCATCTTCTGTGCTGGTGATCTTTCTGAGATGATAAATAATTGGCTACATCAATGTAATGTATACTAACCAGCTAACATTAATATTTGCTTACCACAATTCCATTGATCACTTGAAACATTTCATTGGGGTTTGGACTCCTAGGCAAGAGCCCCCTTTGAAGGAACATATGAACTTTAATGTAGAGGAGGATAGTTGGTATACTGCACTTCAGCAATGTGTCAAATTACTTAACTTTTTTTCTCTGCACACATTATTGAAAAATTAAATAAAGCCATGGCATTTAGTTAGCAAGATGTGACTAGAACTGTTAATGATTTTAGCAGTGGTTAATGCATAAGACCAGTGTAAAACAGAAAGGGACTTGGTGGCATATAACAGCAAAAATACATCAGTACCCTAGGTCACATCTGCTATGCTAACTACAGTTTTTATAATAATAAATTCATAAAATTATGCTATCCTATATGGATGTTCAGGAAACATCCTCAAGTCTTGTAAAAGCTGGGCATTTTCGTAGCAGTAGGTTGAGTTGCAAAAAGTAGTTCTATGATTTATTGCAATTAATTTTCATTAACAATTAAGTATTATTAATTAGAATCTTTCTAAATATTTATTTATTTATTTATTTATTTATTTATTTATTTATTTATTTATTTATTTATTTATTTGATTTATACCCCGCCCATCTGGCCTAAAAGGCCACTCTATGTAGGTAGAGCCAAATTGGATGTCACGAGTTTAGCATTTTATACAGACCATAATGTGTATGGTTAGTTTTAACTGTTTGTAGAGAAACAAGCCAAGTTCATAAACTGTTGATCTGTTTCAACAATCCAAAGTTATAGTTCACCATGGCTTAGCCAGGTTTGGATGACTAACAACTAATCTAAAATTGAATAATCTAAATTGGAATCAAAAGTTTCTGAGCTCTTTCTCAAAACCACACTGGAAGGGGCTGGATATGGGGTGGGGGTGGGGCAGAGGGATTATGGGGCTGCAAATCTTACTCAACATCAAAAAAAAAACTAAGATCATGGCCACTGGTCCCATCACCTCCTGGGAAATAGAAGGGGAAGATATGGAGGCAGTGACAGATTTTACTTTCTTGGGCTCCATGATCACTGCAGATGGAGACAGCAGCCCTGAAATTAAAAGGCGCCTTCTTCTTGGGAGGAAAGCAATGACAAACCTTGACAGCATCTTAAAAAGCAGAGACATCACCTTGCCAACAAAAGTCCGAATAGTCAAAGCTATGGTTTTTCCTGTAGTGTTGTATGGAAGTGAGAGCTGGACCATAAAGAAAGCTGACTGCTGAAGAATTGATGCCTTTGAATTGTGGTGCTGGAGGAGACTCTTGAGAGTTCCCTGGACTGCAAAGAGAACAAATTCTAAAGGAAATCAACCCTGAGTGCTCAATGGAAGGACAGATCCTGAAGCTGAGGCTCCAGTACTTTGGCCATCTCATGAGAAGAGAAGACTCTTGATGTTAGGAAAGTGTGAGGGCAAGAAGAGAAGGGGACGACCGAGGATGAGATGGTTGGACAGTGTCATCGAAGCAACCAACATGAATTTGACACAACTCCGGGAGGCGGTGGAGGATAGGAGGGCCTGGCGTGCTCTGGTCCATGGGGTCACGAAGAGTCGGACACGACTAAACGACTGAACAAACAAAAACAAAAATCTTACTGTGAACTCTTTCACATACTGCTAAGTGATGGTTTAGCATTGCTAGTAAGCCAGCCCAGCAGCATTTTATCCACAAGCTGAAAATTGAGAAGATTTATATAGCAATCTATCTTGACAGTAATATATACCATGTTGCATTTTAACCAAAGGCAATTTAGAAATTTGCAGGTGAAGATGATAAAGAATATGCCAAAGAAAATTATACATATATGGTTTTTTTAATAAAACAGAGAGCATTTTTGTTCTGATGGTTTTGATATAAGTTTTTTGTTCTGATGGTTTTGATATACGTACTACTTGTAGATGGAAAGTAAAGCAGTTGGAATACACAATTTATATGTACCTCTGGGTCTGATATAGAGCATTATATTTCTTTCCAAATAGTATTTTTCTTTTAGCATAATATAAGATCTATTATGCAGCTATAAGAGATAAACAGACTTGCATCACAAGATAAACACCTATTTGAAAGACATGCAGAAATTCAGAATAATGAGCCTATCAAAGCTTTTCACATTGCTGCTGTCTTGATTAATAGGAGTAGAGAGATGAATACAGAATCAGTGGGAAATGTGTCCATTAAATACAAGTCCAAAAGCAGGCACTTTCCAAGTGCTGTCAGCATACCTCACTCATCATTGGACGACAGGTTGTATTTAGTAAAGCAAGGAAAATATGGGCCATTTTAGTTGAAGAAAGCCCTGTGTGATGTGAAATGTGTAGGATAGAGCGATCATTCTGCATTACCTTCTCTTATTAAGATTTGGTCTTTGTTGCCCCCTCCCCCAGATATCTTTCTTCTAATGTACGGCTCTAGTTATTCAAGTGACTTTTCTTGGCAGTGCACCTCTCGATTTCCACCTATATAAAATACAGCAGGTTAGCATTAAACAAGAGTATTCTAGATGAAAGATATATTTGGAGATCCAGACTGTTCAGGCACATGCTCAAGAGGATGAAAGTCAGAGAGGAAACAGAGAACAATCTCTTTTTGGCACACTGAAATGAGATTCCTCTCCTTGTTAGTCTCTTTAGAGTCTTTCAAAGAGAAACTGCTGTTCTCCTCTTTGAGGGTCATGTGTTTCCAGCTGTACAATTCAGACTTTTCACAATAATTCTCTCTCTCTCTCTCTCTCTCTCTCTCTCTCTCTCTCTCTCTGAATTGGGAGAATCCCTATATCTTGACCAGAACAATAGCAGAGTGTGAAAGCCCCCACCCTCATTTTAATCTGGATCTGTGGCCTTTGTTTTTTATTGTAAAATAAAACCGCAAGAGGGTATGCCTCAGCACTTGATTGTCCTGATGTGTAATGTGTTTTAGGGACCTTTAGCATAGAATATGGAGAGACAAGGGTGCATTTTATCCCCTGATCTGTTCAATCTGTATGAAGAACACTACACGAGAAAGCCAGACTAGATTCAGATGGCAGAAGAATGAAAATTGGTGGAGGAAACATTAATAGTTTAAGATATGCAGATGACACCATCTTCCTGACAGAAACCAGCAATGGCATGAAATGACTTTCGGGAAAAATGAAAGAAAGTGATAAAGCAGGACTGCAGTTGAACATTAAGAAAACAAAAATCATGACTATAAGAGAATGACTTTAGGGTTGAGAATGAATGAATTTAAATAGAGATTTTTGTATACCTTAGTTCAATCATCAATTTTAATGAAGACTGCAGCCAAGAAATCAGAAGGCTTAGACTTGGAAGGGCAATACTGAAGGAACTAGAAAATACCATCAAGTGTAAAGATATGTCACTGGAGACCCAGACCAAGAGCATCTACACTATTGTATTTCCAATCACCATGTATGGCTGTGAAAATTAGACAGTGAAGAAAGCTGAGAGGATAAAAACGATTTGTTTGAAATATAGTGATGGAGGAGACTCTTGAGAGTCCCCTGGATTGCAAAGAGAACAAACCTATCCATTTTGAAGGAAATCAACCCTGAGTGCTCACTGGAAAGACAGATCCTGAAGCCGAGGCTCCAATACTTTGGCCATCTCATGAGAAGAGAAGACTCCTTGGAAAAGACCCTGATGTTGGAAAAGTGTGAAGGCAAGAGGAGAAGGGGATGACAGAGAACGAGATGGTTGGACAGTGTCATCGAAGCTACCAACATGAATTTGACCCAACTCCAGGAGGCAGTGGAAAGGTGGAGGGCCTGGCGTGCTCTGGTCCATGGGGTCACGAAGAGTCAGACATGACTTAACAACTAAACAACAACAAAAGGAGAGCTTTATGGATGTCCTGGACTGTCAGAAAGACAAACAAGCAAATCGAGTCTCTAGAGACAAAAATGTTGAAACTGAGGATGTACTACTTTGGGCACGTAATGAGAAAGCAAGCTTCTCTGGAACAGATAATGTCGGGAAAAGTTGACGGTAGCAGGAAAAGTGGAAGATCAAATAAAAGATGGAATGACTCCCTAAAGAAATCCACACTCTTGAGTCTACAATAGCTAAGCAGGGATTGTGAAGACAGGATATTTTGGAGAGCCTTTATTCATAGGGTCATCATGCGTTGAGGAGGGAACAGCCTGTAAAAATAACAACAACAAACTCCAAGAAAAATGTACCCTATTTTTCCATGTATAAGACTACTTTTGCCTAAAATATTTAGACTAAAAATTCAGGGTTGTCTTATACACGGAAGTAAGCTGAGGAGAGAACAAACACAAGTGGAGGGGAAAGCAGGGATCAAAGTGATCCTGCAGGGCTTTAATCCCTGCTTTCCTCTTCACTTGCTAAGTCTTAGCAAAATGAAAGCAGGGATCAAAGCACTGCAGGATGGCTTTGATCCCTGCTTTCCCCTCTGCTTACTAAGTCCCATAGGGCTTAGCAAAAGGAGGAGGAAAGGATCAATGCAATCCCGCGGCTGTATAAAGGGAAAAGGGATCAAAATGATTGTGCAGTAGCAGGATTGCTTTGATCCCTTTCCCCCTCCTTTTGCTAAGTCCCACGGGGCTTAGCATGAAGGGAGAAAGCAGGGATCAAAGCAGTCGTGCAGTGATCTGTTTCCCCTGAACTTGCTAAGCCCCACTTAGATTTCTTAATTTGGGCTTAGAAAAGTGGGGGGCATCTTATACACAGAAAAATATGGTGCCTGCTCATCATAGCCCTCTTCATCAGGAGATGTCTAACTTGAACATATGACAAAAGGAAGCAGACTAGTCCCTCCACACCTTCATTATCACTGAACAAGTTCAGTGATGTTATTGTGCTGGCAGAGTGAATCAACATTTGTTGCGTCCACCCAGTGTCCTTTATTTTTCCTCTAAACACAAGTCCACCCTCTGGATGCGTTTCCTCACTTCACGCTGCCACCAGGTATTATTCCCTTAATACCAGATATATAGATCTTAGACACGTGCTGCCAATACAATAGATTTATTGATAATATAGATGTTATACAAATCACAGATGTTTAGGATTGTTCATTTAATTTCATTTGCTTTTACGTTGGTTTGTATGTGTATTTCTTCACTGTTACAATATTCTCTGTCTATTTATTCACTATGCATTTGAACTCTTTCCTATTATTTCTAGCCTTCCAAATTTCCAATCTCTGTCATCCTTTTCAAATCAATCTCCTAACTCTCTCTCTTCAATTCCCTATCTCAAACCTCTTTTCTCCAACTCTCCCCTCTAATTGTCTAACTAACTGTCTAACTGTTCTTCTGGTTCCACCCCTTCTGTCCTCTCATAGGCTCCTGCCCTTGAGCTCATCATGATGGACAGGCGTGACGTGGGAGTTCCGCCACAACATTCTATAAGGCAATTCTGAAAATGGGATCCGACCAAACAAACAAACAAAAAAAATCATAACATTGAAACTGGGCTTCAGATCAGCACCAAATTTGACACAGATGTAACAGGCAATTTGCTCTTCCTCTGTGCCATATTTGGGGAAGTTTGGGCAATTTTACATGAGGGAATGTGAGACAAAAACATATATATATATGTTTTAATGTGAGTTTGTGTGGACAGGTCCACTTCCTCAGACGTAAGAGTGGGACCAAATGGCAAATATTTATACATTTATACATGGCCTCCAATCAGAGATTTTATTTGGGCACATGTTGTTGACCTGGCAATGACCTTTAAGACTCTTGTTGATATTTAGTTTCCCTCTCAGGAAGTGTTCTGTAAGCAATGACAATGATGAGTGACTAAATTCATCCCTGGCTGTACATAGCAAGGAGGAACAATGTGATAATGAGTATCTCTCATTATCAGTGGGGCTTTTAAGGTGGCACTTGTATATGGCAAAGAAATAGCATATGAACTGTAGCTGGGATTTTCCAGGTCAACAACTTGTGCCCCAAAACAATCTCTGATACATCACTTTCTGCATCTGCTTTGTGTAGGAGGCCAGGAGTTGTTCCCTGAATAGGACCAATATTTCCTTCCCTCCTGTGATGTCCACCCTCGTGCCCCTTTGCTTGACCTTCAAGTCTCAGAGCACACAAAGGCAAACACTCTCTTCTTTTACACTTGCTGCCACCAGGTGATCTCTAAATCACCATTTACTTCAGAAAGGTTCAGGTCCACACTTCAAGTTCTTTTAAATAAAACTTTGGTTTATTGATTACAGAGATTCATAAATATCTTCAGTAGTTAATCACATCTAAATTTCCCAAACTACACACTCTGTTACTCTGTCTGGCTTTTCTCTCCTGCCTGACTCTTACATTTCTCTAACTGACCCTCTCTGACTTAATCTGACTTCTGACTCAGCTTCTTATAGCATCTCTCTTGGCTCCGCCTCTCAGCAACATGAATATTCATTAACCATTACATAATACAACAAGAACCATAGATCTAATAAATGGAGAACGCTACAACTCCCTTTCTTTTATTGAATAGCTTTTACTCCAGAACTGCTCAGTCAACATGACTACTGCTTCTGTGGATGAATCTTCCTTCACTGCAAGGAAGAAATAGACTGATTTTTTTTTCAGATTTCCACAGTAATGTATTTTAGAAACATGTGCATGCTTCTATTTTAAATTTACAACATTAATGAGTATTCAGTTTCAATGAAGAAAAAAATGAAAGTTAATGTTTTCCCAGCACATCTGGTACATCCTAATTAATTTGTGTGGCAGCTGATTAGAAAAATGACATTGCCTTTATGGAACAGTGGGTTTTATCTTTACTTTTATTTTGGGAACAACTAATTACTCAGTCCACATAAAACAGTCTCTGAAAACGTTTTTGTTGTTATATTCACCTCCTGTTTGTAATAGCAGATAACTGACTCAAAATGTGACTTCATAGGGCTGGCACCATTACCTGAGGAGCAGCTTCCTTTGCCCAACAACACCCATAGATGGAGAGAGGGAGGCAAAGAGGGAAAAGAGAGGAAAAAAGAGGAGGCCAGGATAGAAGAGCCTCTTTTGTTTTAACCAGCTGTGACCACATATTGGCTACTTCTTGGCCAGTTATTTCAGTCGTGTCTTCTGCTGCAGGGGGTCCTTGCAGGAAAGGTGCTGTGATGATGCCGAAGTAAATTGTTTAGGGTTTGTTTGTTTGTTTGTTTTAGGTCCTCCTTCCAAAACACCTTGGCCCAAGGACTTTGCAACCAGGCATTATTCAAATATTTGGGAAAGAAATAGCCAAGCTATGAAGGCAGCGACTCGAGCAAAGATGGCTCGGGTTAAATGGTGGCCATCTGAGGTGGCAGAAAATGGATGAGGATGGGGGTTTCAACACCACCCCAAGCTTTCCACTCTCTGAGATGATCACCTCACCCCATCGAAGTGCTAGGGTCCCTAGGCTAGGGTGCCTAGGGAAAAAAGCAAAAACAACAACAACACAAAAACAGCCCCCCCCCCAAAAAAAAACCAATGGCCAAATGTAGATTTAAAATATTATCTTTCACTTTTTCTGTTTATAAAAATGAAATGAGTGAATAGAACTGTTAAGGCTGAAAAAAAGTTTTGAAAGAAAATCCTCTTGGGTGTGAAATCACGAGGGTGTTGTTGTTTTTCCCCAAGGCAGACATAATTAATCTGTACCAAACTGCATTTTGAAAGATAAACTTCTGGACCGATGAACTTTGAAGCTTTATATACAGGTAGTAGTTGCCAGGTGAGTTTCCAGCTGAGAAATGTCTCACTTTCCTCTTAGCACTGTTTTTTTTTTTAAACCACCTAGTGTGTTTTGGGGAAAAAATAAGTTGTAGATTTTTTTTAATAAGGATGGTTATTTTCATAACAGTTTGTGAGACGGCGTTAAGAAGGGTGTTATCCCTGGAGGAACTGAATGGACTGTTGAGCTCCCTTGCCTAATTCTTGGACTTGCTTAATAAGGGGGAGAGAAATAAAACACCTAGGCATTTTTGTAAAAAAATAAATAAATAAGAAAGGTCTTTGCCCCAAACTGTGCTCATCATCACCTTATCCTGGTTTCCTTCTGTTATTTTATTAGCAAGATATTTGGCATGCCACCGCAACTGTGGCAAGGCAATAATCTTGTCCCCTGGTAGAATTTAAATATATTTCTTTATATACTTGGGTGCAGCTCCACAACTGCACCATTTGTTCATTTTGAGCTACAAACACGATTGGGGAGAGAGGCTTAATGTTGTTTTCTTCCCACCCAATGGCCTTCTAAACCTTCAGGAACAAATATATTTTGAAATTTTTATCCCAGGTATGGGGATTGCTGGTTTTCAATGAGGTAAAACAGCAGAGCAGAACATAAATTGGGAAGAGGTGAAGCAAAGGAGAGAAAGAAGTAGCGAAACTGTGCAGGCATTTATATGCTACTTATACTGCAATCCAATATATATCTTCCGTGTGGGTAAGTGACATTTACTCACAGGCTGGATTGCAGCTTAAGAAGCTTCCCGGGGGGAGGGGGGCAGAGCAATTAGTTTGTTGCGGCAAAGAATAAGAATCTTGATTTAAGAGCCCAATCCCACTGACAATAGGAACCGCTGTCAAATCCGGTTTTTCTTAAATGAAATCAGATTTTAAAATCCTGATATGATGTGACCAGAAAGTGAGGTTATTTTACTGTGATGGTGAAGAGCCATTTATTTTACCACAGAATTTAAAGTCTGTTTATTCCTCATAATTTTGGCATGTGAATGCCTCTGTCGCTGTAAACTACATTGCGCACGGCTGTGGCTGGAGCGCATGAGGTGGAGGAGGAGGTGACTGAAGCAGCCAGGAGGCCCCTTCTGGCTCCTGCTTCTGCTGCCGCCAGAGAAATAAAGGGGTGAAAGGAGACATGTAAGCCTTACCTCCCCCTGCCACAAGCCTCCGTCACTGCCTCTGTGCCGCCCAGCTGCTGGGCGATGAACCTTGGCTCGTGTGTCCTAGAGTGTCGTGAAGCTGGGTCACTGCAGCATCCTGGCTTTATTGCTCATCAGCTGGGTGCTGCAGCAGCAACCCAGCTGTTGCTATAATCTAGGGCACTGGTTCTTAACCTTGGGTTACTCAGGAGTTTTGGACTGCAACTCCCAGAAGCCTTCACCACCAACTGTGCTGGCTGGGGTTTCTGGGACAGTTCAAAAACATCCGAGTAACAAAGGTTAAGAACCTAGAATCTAGGACACAGCGACTGACATCGCCAGCCCTGCCATCCAGCTGGGGTGTGCACCAGGCAAAGGCTCCTCCCTGCTCACCTGGGCTTTCCATTCTGGGACTTGGTTGCTTTCAGCCTTTGTGCAACAGGCAACAGAGAAAGCAAGAGCATCAGCCTTCTTGCTTAGAAGCCTCATGATGCAATGTACTATAGGGCAGTATATAAGCAGCACACTATGCGGAGGGCGGGGCTTTGTTGCGGTGCTGTCGGTAGCTCCAGAGAAGAGCTCTCTGGAAAAACTGGAACCCGCCCGGTCCGGGATCCCCTTTTTGAAATGGGGATCAAAGGAGAGTCTAGGAGAATTCTCTCTGAAGCAATTGGTGAGCAGCAGAAAGAGAGGAATGGGAGGCAAACCCGGACTTCTTCCCTCTGAAGAAATCACCCAGCACGGACTGGAGGCGGGGAGCCATATTTGGCACTGAGCCGTGAGAGAGGGGGAGAAGAGAACAACCAATATAAGTTTAAAATATATAACAACTAAGTAAGCTGAAGCCTTTGCTTTATGAAACAGCCCCATTAAGCTGAAAGTAAGAATGAAAATATTTGGCTGAAAGAAGAAAAACAGCGGCGAGCCTGTCTTATCAGTCTGCCTCAAAAAGCGAAACTAACTAACTAACTCTTAATACAGCAGACTGGTTTCAAAGCCGAGAGAGTGAGACGGAAAAAGAAATCTTGTGTTTCTGGAAAAGAATCCCAGATGGTAATACCATTGGACAGGATTCAAGAGACTTGAGTTTTGTGAATGCAGTTTGGCTTGGACGTATTTCTCTTTTTTCTTTCCTGGACTCTGTGAACTTTTGATAATAGAATCTGGTGGTTTTCTGGAAAAGAAAGAAGGAGCTGACGTGGTCGACTAGACTGAGGAGTATCAATGGGTTAATAGAAAGATCATAAGACGGGCTTCAAGGACAACTACTGGACAGTCTGCGACTCTGTGATTGCTGTTTTGGTTTGTTGGACTGTGTGTGAGTCTGATAATAGTAGCTTGCTAGACTTGGGAGAAGAAGAAATAATTGTGCCACGGTTCTATTTGAACTTGAATTTGCTGGGTTAAAAGATGATATTTATATTATAATATTTGAATAAAGATTTGAGGGAGATCTAAGGGGAGGTTTATGATTAGGGGTTTGGATTGTTGATAAAATTGTGGAAACTGTTGAAGGATATCTAAGGGACGATCATTGTGGTTAGGGACATAGTATCATATATACAAACCCCACTTATTTGAAACCTGAGATGGCCCCCCAAAATTTAAGACATCAAATGGAGACTTGGTCTGTGCAAGCTCAAAGTTTTGGAATAGGTGTACAAGAAATAGAAAAGGAATGGCAGATTACTGTGCAAAAGACAATAATAACAGGGTTTCAGCAAGTGAATGAAGGTCTTAGCAAAATAGAAGATCTGATGAAAGTGATGAAAGAGGGGACAGTAGATGCCAAACAACAGTTAAATGAAGTTGCACAAACTTCAGAATCGACTTTATTGGGCATGACACCAGGTAACATAGATAGGATAAAGTGACCTATGCAGCTTCCAAAATTAAAAAGCATTACAGTATGTTAAAAATCTCAAGAAAGCAGAGATACTGAAACAAGAGAAACTTATGGCAAAATATGGGAAATGACAAAAATGGATATCCTGTCAGATGGCTGAAAGAATGTTCAATTCAAAAGAAAACTGAATGATGGGATGTATTATACAGTGGGGTCTTGACTTAAGAACGGCTTGAGTTAAGAACATTTTGACTTAAGAACCACTCTCATAGGAAAATATTGACTTGACTTACATACTTAGATTTGAGTTAAGAACTGAAAAAAAACCACGTGGGAGGCAGGGAAAGTGCAAAATTTGAACTTTCAATTAACTGCTGGCCAGTGAAAAGGGTGCCTGTCTGCTTCCTCACTCCTCCCAGCGTTTAGAGAGTGGATTGGGAGACAGTCTTCGGACTGCCTGGTACTGGACTGGCTGGACTGTATTTTCCCTGCCTTCCCTGAACCTTTCTTGACCTAAGAAAAAAAAAGAAACAAAATATCCCCCTCTAGTGGTCAAAGGCGGAATAGCAGCTTCCCATTAGTTTCTATGGGCAGAAAAGAGCAGATACGGATCAAATGGTTCTCAATGCATTCCTATGGGAAATGCAGATTTGACCTGAGAACTTTTTGACTTGAGAACCGCCTTCCAATACGGATTAAGTTCTCAAGTCAAGACCCCACTGTATAAATGGCTGCAGTTACCAGATAGTGTTGGAGTAACATAGAATTAAACTAAAATTAAATTATAAGATGAAAGCAGGAGGGTAATCAAATTGTGAAAAAGCAAAAAGTTGATTTGTTATTGTAATATGAATTGATTGGATGATTGTATACTTTGTGTTCTCCTATCCCCCTAACCCTTTTTCCCTTTTCCCTATTCCCCCTTACTTTTTGTATACCCTACCTTGTCCTTAAATAAATATTCAAAAAAGCAGCACACTTTGCTTTTTTGTTTGTTTGTTTACCCACCCTTCTTACCTGCGTATCCACTTGCTTACCCATCCACCTGCTTGCTTACCCACCTGCCCAGCTCTTTTTCACCTGGAACCTCCTCTTCTTGTGTGAGTCAGACTCTATCACAATGCAGTATGCTGCATTCTAAGGGAAATGCAGGAAATGATTCGAATACCATGTGACTGCCATGTGATTATAAATAGATTTCATTTAGAATGCATCATTTTGCAGGACAAATGTGAAGTGTAATCAGGCTCTAAATTGAACACTAACTTCAGTTGTTTTGAATTATAGCCTATTTCTTTAGCTGCCACAAGATAAACTAATATGTTTTATTAGGCATATGTTCCCATGTGCTGTGGCTGACATCTGATGAAATTGGTTACTCTCCACAAACATGCATGCCAATTAGAACTAGTTAGTGGTCATCTTGCCACAAGGTTCCTTCTTTCAGCTTCAGTATGAAACAGAAATCTTGATGTAATTGCATTTTCTTGCATGTTGAGTAGTAGACTTGAAGCCTTTAAAACATTATAGTTTTATGGTTAAGGATATACTCCAATTGAGAAAGTAAGAGGCATACAAACTCCCTACTTTTCCCTTTTCTCTTACTCAGAGCAGGAAGCATCTCCGTGAAAGAAGCTTCTGCTTTATGAGATAAACAAATGTGCAATTCAGGATTTGTCATCCCGGCCGAGTCATAATTTCTGGGTCCAGTCTTAACAAGCAATAAATCAAAGCCCTTGTTTGAAACAAAAGTTGTATTTCATAAAGTATATTTGACATTTCATTCTCTTATCTGGGAGAACTCTCTTCTCACAACTCTTCCGTGAAACAATAATCCTGCAGTTGAACTTGCAGTGGAACTCAAGGTCGTTGTATCCTGAGAATAAAGTTTTATATGGGAATTACCTGCCTTGCTATGGCGAATACAAGTAAATCAAACATACTGATACAATATCTAGTCTATAGCATCTTGCTTCGTGTTTTATTTGAATCCTGTTAATAAGAAGTTGTACTGGATTCCTTTATAACTGTGTGCTTCTTGGTGAGTCAGTCTATAAAAAGTTCTGTAGACACACTCACTGAGAGATGGAAAAGAGGAAGCACCAGTGTGACCACAAGGAAGGAAGGAAGGAAGGAAGGAAGGAAGGAAGGAAGGAAGGAAGGAAGGCAGGCTTCAACAAAATATTAACATAGGCCTTCCCGTTGGGATAATGCATTCCGTTTGAATAAAACAAGTATCTTTCAGGGTTGGTGAGTACTTTTTCCACTTGAATTCATTAGTTGTTCCATCATCCCCACCTTTTCAGTTTGATTGTAGAGTAAATATTCATAAGACTTGAAACAGCAAAGAAATTATTGTGTTTGATCTGTATTTAGAAATCATCCTAGGATATGTTATTGTTTGTAGATATCATACCTAATACTTGCAAGATGTTTTCTTGGCATATAAATCTGTTGCAATTAATGAAATATTTTATATGACTAGATAACTTTTCAGTACATAAGGACAGAAATCTTTAATTCATAAGTTTTATAATTGCTTTCTAAAATGTTGCCAGGAGGCAATGCTTGTGCGTTCTACTAATCTTTGCTTTAAGCTATAATTTGCAAGTATTCTGCTGTCGCTGGCATCTACCATGATAAAAAGGCTTTCTGCTTTCACTTTGGTTACAGGACATCTGTTGATTGATTGATGATAGTAATCCAGTTTTTTAGCATGTTGAAACAGCATAAAGCATTTTTAAAATTGCATTTCCCTTTAACTGACACAAAATGCTATGACCCTCAACCAAATGAAAGTGAAATGGTCTTAAGCCTATTGAGATTCATAGTGTTCAATGCGTGAACAGTAGTTTGCTCTTTATAGGCCATGCTATATATATGATCTCAGACAGTGAGTCAGATCCAATACAGTCCTAGAGCAGGCCAGTAGAAATAAGTGAGAGTTCTTTTACTGGTTGTTGTGTTTTTTTTTTGGGCTCTTTGGCCATGTTCTGAAGGTTGTTCTTCCTAACGTTTTGCAAGTCTCTGTGGCCGGCATCTTCAGAGGACAGCACTCTGTGCTCTGATGCTGTCCTCTGAAGATGCCGGCCACAGAGACTAGCTAAACGTTAGAAAGAACAACCTTCAGAACATGGCCAAAGAGCCCGAAAAACCCACAACAACCTTCGCGAATACTTCTTTTACTATTTATTTATTTAAAATATTTGTACCCCATCGTTCTCATCCCTTCAGCGCTGTTTGGAGACTGTACTGCAATGGATGCAGGAAAATGAGCTGAGGCTGAACCTGGACAAGACGGAGGTCCTGAGGGTGGGTAGCTCCATCATCGGTGGTTTGGGAAACTCCCTCTCTTTTTTTGGGTGGGTGACTCTCACCGCAAAGACTGAGGTTCATAGCTTGGAGGTCCATCTGGACCTGGCACTTACCATGAAAACTCAGGTTGTGTCAGTGGTCCACTCCGCCTATTTCCATATTTGGCGGATTGCCCAGCTGCGTCCCTATCTTGATGTTGGGGCGCTCACCAGTCTGGTCCATGCGCTTGTAATCTTGAGATTAGACCACTGTAATGCGCTCTACGTGGGGCTACCTTTGAGATTGATGTGGAAGCGTCAAATGGTGCAGAATGCGGCAGCCAGACTTCTCACTGGGGTGAGAGAACATCAACATATCTCCCCCACTCTGGCCGCCTTGCATTGGCTGCCCATTCACTTCCACGTTGATTTCAAAGTCTTAATGATTAGCCCTAAATGGTTTAGGACCTTGGTATTTGGCGGAATGCCTCCTCCAACATAGATCTACTCGTATCACTCATTCCAGCCAGGAGCTGCGGCTGAGGAGCCTGACGCAGAAGGAGGTCCGGAAAGAAAAAACAAGAAACTGGGCCTTCTCGGTGGTGGCTCCCCATCTTTGGAATAATCTCCCCTCTGAGATCTGCTTGGCCCCTTTGCTGGGTATTTTCAAAAGCCAACTTAAAACCTGGCTATTCAGGCTGGCCTTCCCTCCGGTCACCACTTAATCTATTCTCTTTCCTCCATTTTGAATGACTGTTTATTGTTGAGATATTGTTGTTATTTTTCTGTTGTTGTGAGCCGCCCAGAGTAGACATTGGCATATAACTTTAATAAAGAAATAAATAAATTAAAAAGGACTCAAGGAGAGTTACATGATTAAAAGACAGTATTTAATGCTAACAACAGTGGGTATACAAATACTAAATAGTATTACATTCCATATGAAAAAACAGCAAATAAAAGCAACACCAAAACAAATCCAAAGCGCGTAGATACAACAATCCATTTTAAAACCTCATTCAGACAGCTAGTCATTAAGGGAAATCTTGCCTGAAGAGAAAGACTTTTATTTGCCTGCTTCACTTCCTGTGGGAACAGGTTCCAGAGTCTAGGAGTAGCAACAGAGAGGACCCTCTCCCATGTCCCCACCAAATGCACCTGTGAAAGTGGTGGACTGAGAGAAAGGCCACTCTGATGATCTGAACACATAAGCAGGCTCATAAATGGAGATGCAGTCCTTGAGATAGCTTGGATTCAACCCGTTTAAGGCTCTATAGGTTAAAAGCAACACTTTGAATTATGCCTGGAAATGGATCAGCATTGATATGGATCAGCATGGATATGCACCCTGAGAAAAATGCATAGGGCCCTGAGAAAAATGCACCCCCACACACACACACACTTCCAGCTGAGAAGAAAAGAACAAAGACTCAGACTCTAAAACAAAAGAAAAAACAGGAAGGAAATGTAGATAGGGTTTAAGGAAACATATCAAAAGTGACTCAGTGGTTTCCATATTTCATAATCTGCTCTGTGGATGTATTGTGTGTCATCAAGTCAATTCTCACTTATGGCAACCCATTCCAGGGTTTTCGAGGTAGACATGGAGCTATCCAGCCAGCTAATAATAACATCAAGACCATTCCGATTTATGGAGATCCTTTTCAGGATTTTCCATGGAGCAAATGTTCAGAAGTGGTTTACTATAAAATGTCTAAATCTGGAGTGATCCCAGTGTAAGTAAGATTTCAGGTCTCATCAGTTGTGCTACCTGCTTGCAGAAGCTATTTTGTCTCTTCCCTTCTTTGTCTATTCCTTTGAAGCTGTGTGTGTTTAGTCGTTTAGTTGTGTCTGACTCTTCGTGACCCCATGGACCAGAGCATGCCAGGCCCTTCTGTCTTCCACTGCCTCCCAGAGTTGTCAAATTCATGTTGGTTGCTTTGATGACACTGTCCAACCATCTCATCCTCTGTCGTCCCCTTCTCTTCTTGCCCTCACACTTTCCTAACATCAAGAGTCTTCTCTTCTCATGAGATGGCCAAAGTACTGGAGCCTCAGCTTCAGGATCTGTCCTTCCATTGAGCATTCAGGGTTGATTTCCTTTAGAATGGATAGGTTTGTTCTCCTTGCAGTCCAGGGAACTCTCAAGAGCCTCCTCCAGCACCACAATTCAAAAGCATCAATTCTTCAGCGGTCAGCTTTCTTTATTGTCCTTTGAAGCTATAAGGGATTTATTAATAAATCTTAATTTTTGTTTGTTTCATTAGCTGTACTAATAATTTGTTAATGATATTCCTCAGCTCATAATAAGAAGCTCGGCAGAAAAAGAAATCCTAACTTTAACTGTGCTCCTTGGAGCTGATAAAAGGGCTTTAATATGCTGCTATTACTTGGAGATACATTTTGCTTCAATGTTGTAAAGTTTAAACTTTCTTCCTTTAAAGCTTAGGAATAGAACACTTCTTCCTTCCTTTCAGATCTGCATAAATCATAAAGGCATATTAGTAATGGGGGAGGAGACTCCCTGGAGCAATGCTTTGCCTGGTTTCATGATCTGAAAGTAAAAGTGTGTCAGGAATACAGTTGAGAGCACGTCCACCAACCTTTTACTGTCCTCCTTGATTTATTTGATTCAAAACTTCAGATAGATTTAGACCAAGGATATCTACACTGTGTGGAACTCAATAAGCCAAACTCTCAGGATGAGATTTTAGAAAGATCAGAGCAGTTTTGAAATTGTCTTATTAATATTATCTCTTACATTACTTGATAAAAGCTTGTCTTATTAATCTGTGGCAGAAATCTTGTTGAAGAACGTTATGGCATGCAATGAGGATGAAATTATCAGCCAGCAATAGAAACCTTTAATTCAATTTAATTTAAAACTATTTGCCTCCCCTCCCCTCTCAGGTTCTCAGGCTCCCTAGGGATTCATTTTGCCCCTGGAAAACCTTTGGGGGCAGGGATGGATCAGGGCAGAGCCTTTTATATTGGAAAATCACCACCAGATTGTTGCTGATAGTCCCAATCCATGGTGGCAAGAGAATTCTGGGAGTTGTAGTAAAAAAAAAAAAAAAAGAATGTTCTCAGGCTCTGAGTAATATCCTTTACCACTTGTTTTCCCTGCATATATGCATTGATCCCTTTTCAGTCATGTGGAGGATTCTCCCTTAAATTTGTGTGGTTTCCTTCAAAGAATGGGCATTTTCCAGCTGCTGAAACCACAGGACAACATATTTTCCTGCCTGTCATAATAGGTTACTGAGAACAAAAATCACCCTGTTTCAGTTTCGTATTCACACTTTCAATAAAATTTAAACTTAGAGAGTCCTGTTATCTACAATTGTGGATAATAGGCTGTGTTTTCCTTGCCCTTCCAACTGCATGCCCCCTGCAGCAGTGAGACATCTCAAAAAATCAGCAGGGGAAAACATGACCAGTGCTTCTGTTCAACTCTAGTTCATTCGTCATCATCAGCTGCAGAGCTGGAAGGGATCCTATAAATCATTGAGTCTGGCCCTTGTCAAAGAGGCATAGTGAAGAATCGAATTCTTAACCTCTGGCTCCGCAGCCAGAAATCTACACCACTGAGCTATCCAGCATTTAAAGAAGGCTTTGGCCATGATACAAAATGGGCCTATAATCTGGAGACAGAAAATACTCTTTGAATGCCAGCATCTTCCATTTCAAAGGGCTGTGAGGCTATAGAATTTGGAAAGACATTCACCTGAAACTTAGAAGACCTGCTGCACCATAACTAAATGGACCATGTAATCTGGCAGCTTCATAATCTTCAAAGCAGAGCTTGAAAAAGTTACTTTCTGGAACTACAACTCCCAAAGTGCCCCAGCTATGCTATTGTCCAAAAAATATTCACTCACTCACTCACTCACTCACTCACTCACTCACTCTCTCTCTCTCTCTCTCACACACACACACACACACACACACACACATGAGAGAGAGTGTGTGTGAGAGTTTCTTTTGATATCAGACTTGATGAAGGAATGATGGGTACATTAAAAGTTGCTTATCTTATCATAACAATGGCAGTTCACCTAGAAATAAAAGACATTGAGTAGTAGTGAGCAGAATTAACAGCAGTTTTTACGTTTGTCATCAGTTGTTCCTTGTGACCATGCTTTGGTGTTCATTCATCCTTATACACACACACACACACTTCACCCTCATCTCATGGTTTGCAAAATTCCAATGCAGGAGGGTGCTCAAGTGGGTTTGTGTGGCATTTCTCATGGCATTTTCAGAGCTGTTATGATCTAGGCACACATTTTCCACCTTAATTATCTACCCAATTTTAACTTGCCCTCAATAATAATCTAGCAAGTCTGGTTCATAAATTTGCTGAGAGTTCCTTAGAAAACATTTTACCTGCAAAATACATTATCTTTTATTGAGCTCCATAAAGAGGCAATTCTTGTATTTTGCTGACACAGGCATTCCTGCTACCCCCCTTTTCTTTCTTTCCCTGCCCATTGGCTTTCTATCTATGCTTATCCCCAGTAACACCTGTCTGAAAAATCGAAAGGGTTTTAAAAAAATAAATAAATAAAACTCCCAGATTGACCTTCATTAGCTCAGCATCATGTGTTTCGACTGTTCTGTTTCACAGCAAATGTTCAGTGAAATTTCTCTTTTGTTTCCTCCCTGAGTACCTCTCCCAGATCAGCGTTCTCTGTCCTCTGTCCTCTGCCTTTGCTTTTTCTCCATAGGATTAGTAAGGCAAACCTTGGCTCTGATCACACCTCCTTTGATTCCACTGACTTCACACAGATTTTGAAGACCAGAAGCTAATTCATCTTGCCTTGGAAAGCATAAACAAGTACCGTACCATGGTGGGGGCCATCCCATGGCAAACGACTTTGTTTTTATGGGTTGTTTAATGCAACTCAGTTGGAAATGAAACCCATGCCCTTTCCGAAGGGTTTGCTTTACCTCTTTGAGCTTCCTTTACTTCTTTAAATCACTTTAAAGCACTTTACATTCTACAACAATTCATTAAAGAGGAACTGTTATTTTTATTTAGCGCAGAGTGATGGCAAACAATCTGCCAACAAGATAGGGTAGTAAAGTTTCCTGAGTTTTAGAGGCATTCTTCAATCCAAGGGTGGTATATAGGTAAAGAACACTGACAAAATTACTTGTTCTTGATGAGAAAGGCTGTTTCAACATCACTGTCAAAAAAATGACTAGCCTCTGCATATGTTCATGGTTCCAGTACAAGAATGAGATAAAGTGTGAGAATTCTGCCCCATTTCTTCAGTAATTTGTTCAAAATGTCTCTTTTGTAAAAATACTGTCCTTTCCTCTTCTTAAGCAAAGCTCAGACAGCAGGCTGGGTCCATGCGACATAGCACAGCAGAGATGGCACAATTTCCACCATTTCCAAAGTGCAAGAACTGCTGTCAAGAGAATCAGAAAATACCTCACTGACTGACTGACTGACTGACTGACTGACTGACTGACTGACTGATTGATTGATTGATTGATTGATTGATTGATTGATTAATTAATACATACCCTGCCTATCTGGTCATTTCGACCATTCTATATGCTGCACACACTACCCAAAGTTCTCTGGGCGGCTTACAGCATTTAAAATACAATAAAAAGGCAAAATAAAAGGGCAAAATAATTAAAATGCAATTAAAATATAATTAATTAATTCTACTATGGAGCTTCTGAAACAAATCACTACAACTTGAAGGTCTCATTTTTGTGTGTGATTAGAATATATATTGAACATTTTCTATTTGTGCTTTGTTTTCTGTACTTTTTGGCATTTTCTTGGGTTTTTTAAATTTGAATTTATTGCGGTCATATGACCCATGCAGGAAAAAGTATACAGTAAAATAATGAGAATTGCTAACTTGCGCTGGATTATGGAGAAAGCCAGAGAGTTCCAGAAAAATATCTACTTCTGCTTCATTGACTATGCGAAAGCCTTTGACTGTGTGGACCACAGCAAACTATGGCAAGTTCTTAAAGAAATGGGAGTGCTTGACCACCTTATCCATCTCCTGAGAAACCTATATGTGGGACAGGAAGCAACAGTTAGAACTGGTCATGGAACAACTGAGTGGTTCAAAATTGGGAAAGGAGTACGGCAAGGCTGTATATTGTCCCCCAGCTTATTTAACTTATATGCAGAATACATCATGCGGAAGGCTGGACTGGAAGAAACCCAAGCCGGAATTAAGATTGCAGGAAGAAATATCAACAACCTCCGATATGCAGATGATACCACTCTGATGGCAGAAAGTGAGGAGGAATTAAAGAACCTTGTAATGAGAGTGAAAGAGGAAAGTGCAAAAAACGGTCTGAAACTCAACATCAAAAAAACTAAGATCATGGCCACTGGTCCCATCACATCCTGGGAAATAGAAGGGGAAGATATGGAGGCAGTGTCAAATTTTATCTTCCTGGGCTCCATGATCACTGCAGATGGAGACAGCAGCCCTGAAATTAAAAGACACCTGCTTCTTGGGAGGAAAGCAATGACAAATCTTGACAGCATCTTGAAAAGCAGAGACATCACCTTGCCAACAAAAGTCCGAATAGTCAAAGCTATGGTTTTTCCTGTCGTGATGTATGGAAGTGAGAGCTGGACCATAAAGAAAGCAGACCGCCGAAGAATTGATGCCTTTGAATTGTGGTGCTGGAGGAGGCTCTTGAGAATCCCCTGGACTGCAAGGAGAACAAACCTATCAGTTCTAAAGGAAATCAACCCTGAGTGCTCACTGGAAGGACAGATCCTGAAGCTGAGGCTCCAGTACTTTGGCCATCTCATGAGAAGAAAAGAGTCATTGGAAAAAACCTTGATGTTGGGAAGGTGTGATGGCAAGAGGAGAAGGGGACGACCGAGGATGAGATGGCTGGACAGTGTCTGCGAAGCAACCAACATGAACCTGACACAACTCCGGGAGGCAGTAGAAGACAGGAGGGCCTGGCGTGCTCTGGTCCATGGGGTCACGAAGAGTCGGACATGACTAAACGACTAAACACACACACACACACAAAATAATGAGAGGGACTACAGAGAGATAGGTACATTGAGAGATTAGGTAATCGGGACAAACTCCACCCTCTTACACATTGCAGCTAGGAAAAACTTTGCTACCAGTGCTGTGGTAGGTCAGCTTAGCCTAGTGGCATTTTCTTGTTAAAACTGAGATGGATTCAGCCTCTGTAACTTCCAATAGCTTTACTGATATGCCATCTAGTCCTGATTCCCCCCCTTCCAATTGCCTTGGGAGCAAGCTTCACTTCACTTTCTAAAATTGAAGGATTCTTCTTTAAATGAAGAATTCTGTATAATTCTTCAATATGATATTTCCATCTTTATTTTATCCTGGTCACATAATACACTGCCATGTCTATCTTTCAGCAAATTATTCCCTAATCTTGGCTTACGTTTCTCTTGATTCCTTGGATCTTGTGGATGTGATCTCTTATGATTTTTCTTTCTTTCTTCTCCTCTCTTGTATTTGCAATTATTTTTACAATAATCTTTGTTCTTATGTTCAAGTCACTGAAAAGTTGCATTTAGAATTCTCATGCTATTTCTGTCACCTTTTTCCTTTTCTTTCCTTTTCTTCTCATCTGTCATTAACCATTTTTGTCACTTCATCAGTTATCTATCAAGGCTTTTCTTTTGACTACCAGAATAGTCTTTTTGTATATTTTCTCCTAATAATACTTCTGGTTTCAACTCACATTTTTTTGTTCAAAGCCATTGAAACCTTACTTCAGTTATATTTTGGCAATAACTTTTACTGTAGTTATTTAGGTTTCCTCTATTTTTAATTTCTTTTAAAATATTAACAATCATAGTCTGTACCACAGCATTTGTTTTGTTTTTTGAGTAAATTAGAGTTTCCAACAGCTCTGCTAATATGCTGTGTCTTACCTCAATATTAGACCTATACTGTTTCTTCTGAATTTTGTCATTTCTAGATTAAAACACATGGTTAAAGTCTCTTGTTTTACAGTTTCTAGGTTCTTTTATTCATTCTTCTCACATGCCATGTTCCATTTATGTGTAGTATGCAACACTGGACTTTTCTTTTGTCTCAGTGCACATCACAAATTAGATATACAGTAATTTAGTTCTGCCCATTTGCTACATCGTTTGTTCTTCCCCATGAGTGGATTAAGTTCTTTTCAACTTGATTGAGTTCTTTTCACACTATTTCTTGTATCATTTTGGATCATCCCAACATAGGATTTTTGAGATATGAAATAGTCATCCATGGTTTACCATTGCTGTGTTTGGTGCTTTATTACTCTTTGCCCTATTCTGTGCTGTACTAACAAGAGTTAGCCTGAGTGTTACTGCCACTGTCTGTGAAAGATCCTCCATCAGTGTCACCTTCCACTACTGATTCTGCCCATTTAGCTATACTTCAAGAATTCTCTGCTCCATCATCGTTGGAACTATGACTTCTTCTGCTGATGCAACTGCTAACTCCTGAAGAAGATGGAGGGTTTTTAGTTTTATGTCTCAGCTTTGGCCTTTCTGCATTGTGTGACCTTGATAGAAATTTTGGTTTTTAATGAAGCATAGTCTACTGGCAGGATTACTCTGGTCATCCCTGATACATTCAGATCTCCTTACTATGTTTAGGTGTGTATCCAAAAGAGGGGGGACATGTTACATATTGCGGATTAAATCCAGAGTTAGGGTGTAAACAGATGGACATTTAGCCCACTGTTTGGATTGCTGTGGTAATGAGTTGGCTTGCTCCTTTTGACAGAAATCACGTGACATAATCGCTGGAGCAAACCAAATTGTCCTCAGAGTATTCCTACCTGCATCTTCATGTCAGGGACTTCTACTTTTTCAATGTGGTTAGGGTTGCTCTAATTTAGTGGAGGGGCTGAGGAAATGGGGGGAAAATTAAGTGTGTTTTGGGCAGTGAATACTGGGCGCACTGCTTCAAAAAATAAAAGACACATGGAAAGCTTCATTCAGGAAGCTAAGCTTTGCTTTTAGAGGTCCACTTGAGAGAGCTTGCCCAGTTCACCGGTCTGTGTGTCTCTGCTCATGGCGGGTCTTCTAAGGCCTAGTCTAGTAGTCTAACCACAATGGATTTCTGTGTAAGACACACCTGAAGATCAAACATTTTGGTGGAATTTGATTTGATTTTTCACTCCTTTGATTCTTGTGATCATTAATAAATGGCATAAAACAAATATTTATACTCTTACTGTGGAAAGGGAAAGGATTTGTAAGGCTTGCCAAATGGTTCAGTATCCTTATGGAGCCATTTTAGTGAAAAGAAAAATGTGTGCTTCTGGTGAAACATCTGCTATTTACTGTAACTCTGACACTTAAAATTTCAAACTTCAGTGCTCTCTTAGAAATAGGAATATGCTTGAGGAATTCTAATGGCTGCTCAAAGCTTTGAATTGTTTTCTCATTAAATTTTATTTCCTAAGTAACCTATTTTCAAGTGAAAGAGATAATTATCAATTTTTTATATTTACTTGATTTTTGTTGAAATGAAGGGTGAGCAGGATAATTGGTCCTGTTTCCTTTGCATGTCCTGCAGCTACATATATCTTTTTGATCTTTCGGCAGTGGAAACAATTGGCAATGATAGCAGGCCCAGTGTCTTGAATCACTGGGTTAGGCATCACACTCACACACATGCAGAGAGAGGGGGGCAGGAAGGAGGGAGGGAGGGAGGGAGAGAGAGAGAGAAAGAGAGAGAGAGAGAGGGAGAGTCAAGAAAATTGCAGCTGCTTCTTTTCTGACTACACTTGGCCTCAATCTAACTTTATGCTCATAGGGCAGCGCCAATGCATCAGAAGATTCTTTCTGTCACCTCCTTGCTGCCACTGTTGGTGCTGCCTGAAAAGTGGACCTGTAGAAGCAAATATGTCATTTCAAGAAGCTGCTTTGGTTCCATACATCACAAAAGCAGTCATCTGCCAATAGCACCATGAAATCTCCCTGGAAAGTAGTTACAGAATGTTCCACCTACTATATATGAACTGGACAGTAATGAGACAGTAGAATTAGGATTGTCCCCAATAAAGATGATGTAGGACATCCACAGCTAGTGAATCCATGACGGATGGCCATTCAATATCTGTACAAAAATGTAAAGTGAAGGGAGGTAGTTTAATATACGACTGAATACACCTTACCATCACGTAGTTATTCCTAATATTTAATCAAAATCTCTTGTCTCCTAATTTAAATTAATTTGGTCGAGTCCTACCCTCTGGAGCTACAGAAAAAAAGCTTGTTCCATCTTCCACATGACTGCTCTTCAAATACCGTATTTAAACATGGATATTGTATCACCTGTCAGTTTTCTCTTGTCGAGGCTAAACAGACACAGCTCCCTCAATCATTCCATATAGGGCTTGGTTTGCAGACCTAATTGCCCTCCTGTGGATGACGTTCCAGTTTCTCAGTGTCTTTAAACTGTGGTGAACTGGACACAGCAGTCCAAGTGAGGTCTGACCAAACTGGAATGGAATGGTATATTACTTCCTTTGATCTTGATACTGCATTTCTATTCATGCAACCAAGAATTATTTTAGCATTTTTTTGCCACTATGATGCAGCCTAGTATTGCATTCATTCATTCATTCATTCATTCATTCATTCATTCATTCATTCATTCATTCATTCATTATCCAAATATTAGCCAACAGTATGTGGCAAATTTATATATTATTAAAAAATAGTCACTCATTAAAAATATTGAACATCTCCAGACCCAGGATAGAATCCAGCAGCCTCTTCATTTTTCCATTTTTCCTTATTGGTGAACACTTCTCAGCTGTGTTATCTAAAACTGCTACAAATCCACCTATCAGTGGCACCATTTGGTCCTCGTTTATCAATCTGTGCACAAGAATATCATAGATGTCTTGTTGAAATGGAGGTATACTGCAACCACAGCATTCCCCTGTTCTAAGTTTCCCTTGGAAATCCTGTGAGAAAAAAATGTGATGAGATTAGCATTATGTGTTTTTGAGAAATCCATGTTAGCTGTTAGCAATCATCATTTTTTTTCTAAGTGCTCACAGATGAGCACTTAGAATGATCTGTCAATGATCGTAATGAATTATTATAGCTTATTTACTGGTAATAATCGCAGATTGACCACATCCCCATTTGCCTAGCTGCGGTCCTCAGGGATCTGACCTGTTTCCAAGGAAACTAAAAGACTATAGGCAGAGGCTCTGAGACGACACCTGCAAGTTCCTTTGGTACTCTTGGTTGCTATCTATTCCCATACCATCTCGTTACCTTTTTTGTGGAGCAGCCCCTTCAATGCCTCCTTTATTTTATTTTTGTTAGGTTGAACAGTTTTCCTTTTGGAGAACAGGAAGGCAAATTGGCTGTTCTGCAACTCCACCTTCTCTGTTACTAGCAAACATTTCTTTATCCTCTGTAAGCAGAATACATATTACTTTCTTCTTCCTCTGGTTCTGAGTGTAGGTGGAAGAGCCCATTCTTGCAAACCCACAATCCTGGCTTCTTTTATGGAGTCAGTCCCTCATATTTGTTCTTCCTCTTTTCCTGTTGCTTTCAGTTTTTCCTAGCATTATTATCTTTTCCAACAAGTCTTGTGTTCTAATATGCCTGAAGTACACAAGTCTCAGTTTCATCATTTTTTTTCTTCCAAAAAAAGTTCATTTGATTTGATCTAGGACTCACTTATTCAACTTTCTGGTGGTCCAGGGTATCCACAAAACTTTGCTCCAGCACCATATTTAAAAAAAACTACCCTCCACCCCTATCAGCTTTCTTTGCTATCCAGCTTTCATACTCGTACTTAGTAATCAGGAATACAATAGTGTGGATGACTTTGGTTGTAGTCTTCAGTGATACGTCCATACACTTGATGATTTTTTTTCCCAGTTCCTTTATTAGTGCCCTTCTGAGTCCCAGTCTTTTTCTGATTTTTTGGCTGCAGTCTCCATTTGGACTGATGAGTGAACTGATTATAAGAAATGATCTGTGTGGTATCCCAGCAGTTGTACCTGTAGGTGTTCGTAGATATACATAACCCAGAACATGTATCCACATATGCTGCCAGGAGTGTCTGCTTCTGTTCCATAAGTTTACGACCATATGCAGACAGATGAGACAAACCCGACATGGACTGGGAAGGAGGAGGGGCAGCTCTGAAGGTGACATCTGTCTAGCAACCTCTCATCTATCTGGATTACTCAGTGAGCAACACAAGGAAAGTTGTACATCTATTTGATGGCTGTTCACATGAGGTTTGCGTAAAATTTGCACAAACAACAGCAGGATTCTAGGTGGGTTTTTTGCCTGCTTATATACTGCTGCATTTTTTATATATTATAATGCAATAGGATGTAAGCAGACAAATGACCCCCACCTAGAGTATATATATATATATATATTATCATCTCTTTTGCTGTCTTTGTTATTTTGCTGTATTTTTCCCCTCCTCGCTTTCTCCTTACAGATATTGACTACTTGTTTGTATTATTCCTTTGATAGTTCGCTCTCCTTTCCCTGTACATTCCACCTTTACATCTCAGCTCATCTGAAACAATCTTATGCAGCTACCCAAATTGTATACTTGCAATTTCATCCCCCTTCACGGATTGCTGCCTTGTTGTGGCAAAGGGGCTTGAGTAATTCAGAGAAACTATGGGCTATGTCATTCAGGGACACCCACGACGGACGGTCATAGTGGAGAGTTCTGACTAAATGCGACACACCTGGAGCAGGAACTGGCAAGCCACTCCAGTATCTTTGCCAAGAAAACTCCATGGATAGAAACAAAAGGCTAAAAGATATGACACTGGAAGATGGGACCCTCAGGTCGGAAGGTGTCCAACATGCTACTGAGGAAGAGTGGAGGACAAGTACTGTAGCTCCAGAGCTAATAAAGTGGATGGGCCAAAGCCGAAAGGAAACTCAGCTGCAGACACGCCTGGAAGTGAAAGGAAAGTCCAATGCTGCAAAAGAAAAATACTGCATAGGAACCTGGAATGTAAGATCTATGAACCTTGGTAAGCTGGATGTGGTCAAACAGGAGATGGCAAGGATAAACATTGACATCCTGGGTGTCAGTGAACTAAAATGGATGGGAATAGGGGGAATTCAATTCAGATGATTACCATATCTACTACTGTGGGCAAGAATCCCGTAGAAGAAATGGAGTAGCCCTCATAGTCAACGAGAGAGTGGGAAAGCTGTACTGGGATACAATCTCAAAAATGATAGAATGATTTCAATACGAATTCAGGGCAGACCTTTCAACACCACAGTAATTGAAGTTTATGCACCTACCACCCATGCTGAAGAGGCTGAAATTGATTTACAACACCTTCTAGAACTGACAACAAAGAAATACGTTCTTGTCATTATAGGGGACTGGAATGCTAAAGTAGGGAGCCAAGAGATAAAAGGAACAACAGGGAAGTTTGCCTTGGAGTTCAAAACAAAGCAGGGTAAAGGCTAATAGAGTTTTCTCAAGAGAACAAGCTGGTCATCACAAACACTCTTTTCCAACAACACAAGAGGCGACTCTATACATGGAAATCACCAGATGGGCAATATCGAAATCAGATTGATTATATTCTCTGCAGCCAAAGATGGAGAAGCTCTATACAGTCAGCAAAAACAAGACCTGGAACTGACTGCGGCTCTGATCATCAGCTTCTCATAGCAAAATTCAAGCTTAAACTGAAGAGAGTAGGAAAAACCACTGGGCTAGTCAGGTATAATCTAAACCAAATCCCTTAAGAATACACAGTGGAAGTAAAGAACAGATTTAAGGAACTCGATTTGGTGGACAGAGTGCCTGAAGAACTATGGATGGAGGCTCGTAACATTGTACAGGAGGCAGCAACAAAAACCATCCCAAAGAAAAGGAAATTAAATAGAGCAAATTGGCTGTCCAACGAGGCCTTACAAATAGCAGAGAAGAGAAGGGAAACAAAATGCAAGGGAGACAGGGAAAGTTACAGAAAATTGAATGCAGACTTCCAAAGAACAGCAAGGAGAGATAGGAGGGCCTTCTTAAATGAACAGTGCAAAGAAACAGAGGAAAACAATACAAAGGGAAAACCAGAGATCTTTTCAAGGAAATTGGAGATATTAAAGGAACGTTTTGTGCAAAGATGGACATGATAAAGGACAAAAAAGGGTAGGGACCTAACAGAAGCAGAAGGCATCAAGAAGAGGTGGCAAGAATACACAGAGGAATTATACCAGAAAGATCTGGATGTCCTGGACAACCCAGATAGTGTGGCTGCTGACCTTGAGCCAGACATCCTGGAGAGTGAAGTCAAGTGGGCCTTAGAAAGCTTGTCTAACAACAAGGCCAGTGGAGGTGATGGCATCCCAGTTGAACTATTTAAAATCTTAAAAGAAGATGCTGTTCAGGTGCTACACTCAATATGCCAGCAAGTTTGGAAAACTCAAAAGTGGCAAGAAGACTGGAAAAGATCAGTCTACACCCCAATCCCAAAGAAAGGCAGGGCCAAAGAATGCTCCAGCTACCATACAATTGCACTTATTTCACACGCTAGCAAGGTTATGCTCAAAATCCTACAAGGTAGACTTCAGCAGTATGTGGATCGAGAACTCCCAGAAGTACAAGCTGGATTTCGAAGGGGCAGAGGAACTAGAGACCAAATTGCTAACATGTGCTGGATTATAGAGAAAGCCAGAGAGTTCCAGAAAAACATCTACTTCTGTTTCATTGACTACGCAAAAGCCTTTGACTGTGTTGACCAATGCAAATTATGGCAAGTCCTTAAAAAAGGGGAGTGCCTGACCACCTTATCTGTCTCCTGAGAAATCTATATGTGAGACAGGAAGCAACAGCTAGAATTGGATAGAGAAGAAATGATTGCTTCAAAATCGGGATAGGAGTACGACAAGACTGTATATTGTATCCCTGCTTATTTAATTTATATGCAGAATACATCATGCAAAAGGCTGGACTGGATGAATCCCAAGCCAGAATTAAGATTGCCAGAAGAAATATCAACAACCTCAGATATGCAGATGATACCACTCTGATGGCAGAAAGTGAGCCGGAATTAAAGAACCTCTTAATGAGGGTGAAGGAGGAGAGTGCAAAAAATGGTCTGAAGCTCAACATCAAAAAAAACCTAAGATCATGGCCACTGGTCCCATCACCTTCTGGCAAACAGAAGGGAAAATATGGAGGCAGTGACAGATTTTACTTTCTTGGGCCCCATGATCACTGCAGATGGTGACAGCAGCCATGAATTTAAAAGACACCTGCTTCTTGGGAGGAAAGCGATTACAAACCTAGACAGCGTCTTAAAAAGCAGAGACATCACCTTGCCGACAAAGGTCTCCATAGTCAAAGCTATGGTTCTTCTTCGTGGCTTCTGTGAATCACACCCTGGGTGATCCACGCCTGGGCGGAGCCTCACTGGAAAGTTCTAGAGCTTCTGCGATAGCAAATAACACATTAGAATAAGGCCCCTCCTCCTCGTATAAGAACCTTAGTGCCAAGGCTCCCCTTTCAGTTTCTTTCAACTTTCATAGTTCTGCTTCTGTGAGTAAAAGAGAGAGTTTATTCTTGATTCCTTCTTTAAACTTTTTGATCAAATTCATTATCAGAGATATTTTCTTTTCTAGTACACTTGACCTCGGACCCCCCCATAGTTTTTTCTCCTCAAATTATTTTCTCCTGTTCATGGCCCCTTTGGGCCCATTTAAACACTGTGTGGTCTGTGATAACAAAATACCACTCTCCGATGTAAGACCTTCAAGTGCAGAATCCCCCGTTCTCACTTATCCAGATTAAAACTCCATCTTTGGGAACAATCCGTTCAACCAACCAAATTGGCCCAATCTCCTTGTAAGGCTACCTCTCAAACCAAAGCAATGAAGAAGGCTCTTTCTGAAGCCTGAAAACAACACCATCCCACTCCGTCGCTCCATCCACTTCGTCTAAAACTTCAAATACCCATAAATCGAAGTGCTTGATACTGAAATCCTCTATATCAAAGCCCTCCAGTATATGTCAAATGTCCACCGAAGCCTCTTCGGTTCCGGAGCCTCCTCTGCCTAAAAGACCTAAACAGCATAAATCTAAAGCTGCAGTCATTTCTCAGTAGCTTCAACAAACCGCCGAATCAATCTCTATTGGTTCGCCTTCTGACGATGACGGAATCCCCTCTCATCAACCCTGCTCCCAATCACCAGAATGGGATGACAGACTCAATCGATTAACATCTTCTCTTCCCAATCCTCAACACTGTTCTTTCAAGCAACCCTTCCGTAGTAGCTTCACCTGACAGGGTCGACTTCAGCAATAGCAACTAGAGACCATATCTTTTTCGGTAACATCTGATCGTCCACCATAACCGCCTTGGAGACATCGGCCCCAACAGTCCCTGAGCCACCTGTTTCATCACATGTGGCTCAGACCTGCGGTCAGCACTCTCACCAGGTTGCCATTTGCCCTGACCAGTGCTCGACCAGACAAACTGCAGCTGCCAGTCAGCCAGTTGCTCTATCCAGCTCGGCCATACCTTCTCATGGCGGGCCTCGATTTCGACTGCCATTGGTGGACTATCCATAGATATTTCTTTCCTCGCCAAAAGTCATATCTCAATTCCATCTCTCTCAGCTGTTTTTCCTTCTTCCCGTCACCGCCCACAACTCAAGAAAGAATCCTCCATACTTTAGACGTTAGGCTAGCCCTTTTACGTGCAACGCACCCAACCTTTCAGACATTCACCCTGAGTTTTCATAAGTCACCAACCACCTACTAAAGGTTGCCAGGTGACATCTCAAACTATATCTAGATGGGTCACTTCAACCGTTCACCTCGCATATCAGCTGGCACAGAAACCAGTCCCAAAGGTGGTTCGCCCTCACTCCACCAGAGCAGTGGTGCCATCTATGGCTTTCCTATGCAGCGTACCTCTTCCACACGTCTGCGCCTCTGTCACCTGGGCACAGCCATCCACTTTCATCCAGCATTATAGACTTGATCTCCGGCAGAAGTCTGATGCGGCCTTTGGATGTGCTGTTTTAGCCTCTACCTTGGTGTGACACCCTGCCTCCGAGTAAGACAGCTATTTAGTCACCCAGGGTGTGACAGAGGCCACAAAGAAGAACGGCAGGCTACCCACCTGTAATTGTAGTTCTTTGAGTGGACCTCTATGATTCACACATTCCGCCCGTCCTTCCCACTGTCACACCATTCTGCTTAATGTAGTGGCGGTTGACACAACTAAAAGGGGAGCCTTGGCACCAAGGTACTTATATGAGGGGGGAGGGGCCTTATTCTAATGTGCTTTTTGCTACCGCAGAAGCTCTAGAACTTTCTGATGAGGATCCGTGCAGGTGCGGATCACCCATGGTGTGAATCACAGAGGTCCACTCGAAGAACTGAAATTTCTTGGGTAACCTGTTGTTTTTCCAGTAGCAATGTATGGAAGTGAGAGCTGGACCATAAAGAAGGCTGACTGCCGAAGAATTGATGCTTTTGAATTGTGGTGCTGGAGGAGGCTCTTGAGAATCCCCTGGACTGCAAGGAGAACAGACCTATCCATTCTGAAGGAAATCAACCCTGAGTGCTCACTGGAAGGACAGATCCTGAAGCTGAGGCTCCAATGCTTTGGCCATTTCATGAGAGGAGAAGACTCCTTGGAAAAGATGTTGGGATGTTGGGAAAGTGTAAAGGCAAGAGGAGAAGGGGATGAGAGAGGACGAGATGGTTGGACAGTGTCATCAAAGAGACCAACATGAATTTGACCAAACTCCAGGAGGCAGTGGAAGACAGGAGGATCTGGCATACTCTGGTCCATGGGGTTATGATGAGTCAGACATGACTTAACAACTAAACAACAACAATTTCATAATTTTTAAAATTCTTATTCTGGAGTCACTAGTCACAGTGAATGTGCAGTGACCTATCCCCTGTTAGGGAACAGAGGGAGACCACATCTGCGATACAATGATATCTGCAAGCGGGATCAGAAGGCCTCAGGAATGGACCTCAACAGATGGGAAACCTTGACATCTGAGCGTTCAGCCTGGAGGCAGGCGGTGCATCATGGCCTTTCCTATTTTGAAGAGACTCTTGTCCAGCAGGCCGAGCAAAGAGGAAGTTGCAAAAGCAGCAAACTCAGGGAGCTGGACAGGGGACAGATTGTATTTGTCTTCAGTGTGGAAGGGGTTGTCACTCTCAAATTAGCCTTCTCAACCACACTAGATGCTGTTCCAAGTCACCTATTCAGTGCAGGTTACCATAGTCTCTCGAGACTGAAGGATACCTAATCTAAATCCCCTGTCACTAACAAACTTTGAAAGAACAAAGTTACTTTTTTGTAATTAGAGTGTATTATTTTTCTGCCAATAAACTTAACAGGAGCAGGTTAAGAACCCCAATATCTGCTAAGCCTTAATAATACAGTTGTAACATACTGAGAGTTGCAGATGCTAATTTAAAATGTCCTATTTTTTCCTCCCGTCATTGTCTTTCTCCTTCTTCTTGTGGTAATAAAAAGGAACAAAGCCTAGGATTTGAGAGAAAGTGACATGTTGCAAATGGTGTCGCCTTCACATTCATTTTCTCCCTTCTCCATTTTTATTTTAAAGCAAAAGACAGTGAAGCAGCCCACAAAAACCACTGCAGCAGCTCACAAGGAAATGTGCTGCAAGTGGTAATGACCTTAGCAACAAACATTACCATGAGATCAGTAAATCTAATTGCAGGCTCATCTCTCCTTAGGAGGCAAAAGTTTCAATAGGCACCTCTATTGGCAGGAAGCCTTGATAGTTCTTAGAGGCCAAGAAAGCAAAATGCCTCTCTACATTGTGGTGGAGATCAAAGTTTTGGATGTGATATAAAAGATTCATCTTCCACGTTTCTCCCCTCACTAGTCTCCTCATTATGGAAATGCCTTTTACTTCTTAACAGAGCAGTTGTGCCCTGAGGTATGGTTTCTGTAAAACATTTTATTTCTCCACAATACTGAAGAATATTTAACATGATGTATAAAACAAGGTGATTTCTTTCCCCATTTCCTTTTTGAAATCTTCCACGCATCACTGGTAGACTTTGTTCTTAATGGCATTCAAAGCTCTGTGATTAAGTTTCCCATTGGGCAAGTTTACAGAAAGGTGCAACACATTTGATTTCTCAAGGTTTTGCCTCATAACTTTTCCACAATCTCCCTGCCTCTTTTTCTCTCCCCATCTTTTAAAATCCTTTTCAAAGTGACCTTCCACTTCCATCATAGCATTGCTGTTTTCATTTTACTGAAACTAGGCAATATTCTCTAATAGCTGAGAAAGATATTTGATTTTGGATGTAATGGAAGATAATGTTGATTTTTTTTCCTTGGCACTCTTCAGAATAGATTTAGTTGTTTACCAGATCTCTCTCTCTCTCTCTCTCTCTCTCTCTCTCTCTCTCTCTCTCTCTCTGTGTGTGTGTGTGGTTAGATGGGTAGGTACCCAAGTAGATAATCACAGTTCCGATTAACATATTATTACACATACTTATTCATTCATTTGTAAACAAAGCACACCTTCTTTTTAAAAGTCTCGTTCTGTTTATGTAGTTCGAAAACAGTCAACTAACAAGTATAATATAGTACTCTCAGCAATACACAATCAGAGTAAGGGTTGCTTCAAAGTTATGTCCATAGGTCATGTGAAAAATACTAGTCTAAATCCTATTCCTTCATTTTTGTCTAATTAACATCTTGTGCCTAATTTAGTAATAAAAGAGTTCTACTTCTGCCCCATGGCTTGTCTGACTTACATATCATTAGTTTTATTGGATACTATTACAAGCAAGGGAATATTTTTGGTAATTAAGCAGTTTTGTGTTCCATTTGAGAGTTCTCACAGCTTGCCTGCAATGGGACTGATTACACACAAGTCAGACAAGCTACGGGATAGAAGTAGGAACTCTTTACTTATTGAAAATCTTTTCTACGGGTGATATAATCAACCTGTGCATTGTGGCTAAAACCTTACTCTCTGAATTATGCCCACATAAGGTACACAGAAACTGTCTTCAAACATTTCAAACTATAAGGACACTCTGTAGAAGATTCTCCTCACTATTTTAGAAGAGAATCATTACAAATCAAGAATACAGAGAGAAACATCTGAGATAAAATTTATACACATGATGGACATCCATGTAAATAGACTGAATATAAGCCTATGTTTCGTAAGTCATTACTAGACATGAAGACGAATATAAAAATAAATCAGGATATTTTAAAATATCCCCAATTTGTCAGATATTCATGGCTTCATATTCTTGGGGTCCAGAGACCCCAACGAATATGAAGCAACAAATATAACCCTTTTATATTTATCCCTTCACACCCTATCTGCTTATGCCCTGAGGATCAGCTGGTCCTCGGGGGCATAAGCAGAAAGGGCTTTTCCCTTCAGGTGGCTTGCTAAAGCCTGCCTGAATGGAATCCCACCTCCTGGTTTCCCTCTTCATGTTATGCCCCACAGGGCTTAGCAAAAGGAGGGGGAAAGAGATCAAAGCAATATCTCAGCCTTGGCTGCACAATTGGTTTGATCCCTTCTTTCCCCTTTCTTGCTAAGCTCCACAGTGCTTAGCAAAAAGAGGGAAAGCAGGAATCAAAGCAATCACACAGCCTCATTTCATCGATCACTTTGATCCCTGCTTTCTCTCCTCTTGCTATGCCCCAGGGCTTAGCAAGAAGAGGGAAAGCAAAAGAAAAGAGATGTAACAAATGACAAATTGATTTGTTGTTTGTCAGGTCACTGTGTGTGTGTGTGGGGGTGCAATTTGCAATTCCTGGGTCAAGTTTGATGACCCACGAAGCAAGGCGAAGCAGCATTTTGGTGCTATGTCCCCATGTCATTATCAAATGTAATACTTCTGGTATTATATACTGCCACTGTTATTTTCTTCATAACTACCAAGCCCATCTCTCAGCACAAGGCTCAAAGGTAAATACTGTCAATATTCCATACATTAACACATATGATTCCTCCGTTATCCTCTTTCATGTTTATATTTACTTTTATATAGTATAAGTGAGTACACCCCATCACATGTCATAAATATTGTAGTACTGTATATCTTTTCATGTGACAACACTGAAGAAATGATACTTGGCTACAATGTAAATCAGTGAGTATACAACTTGTATAACAGTGTAAATGTGCTGTCCCCTAAAAATAACGCAACACACAGCCATTAATGTCTGAACCACTGGCAACAAAAGTGAGTACACCCCTAAGTGACAATGTCCAAATTGGGCCCAAGTAGCCGTTTTCCCTGCCTGATGTCATGAGACCTGTTAATGTCACAAGTCTCAGGTGTGAAGGGGGAGCAGGTGTTATCGCTCTCACTCTCTCAGACTGGTCACTAGAAGTTCCACAAGGCACCTTAAGGTTGTGAACTGAGGATCTGAAAAAACGAATTGTTGCTCTACATAAAGATGGTCTAGGCTATAAGAATAGTGCCAAAACCCTGAAACTGAGCTGCAGCATGGTGGCCAAGACCATACAGTGGTTTAACAGGACAAGTTCCAGTCAGAACAGGCCTCGCCATAGTTGACCAAAGAGGTTGAGTGCCTGTGCTCAGTGTCATATCCAGAGGTTGGTTTTGGGAAATAGATGTATGAGTGCTGCCAGCACTCAGTGCTTTACATTGTAGCCAAGTGTCATTTCTTCAGTGTTGTCACATGAAAAGATATACTAAAATATTTATCAAATGTGAGGGGGTGTACTCACTTCTTTGATATGCTGTATATACTCCCCCCTTGAGTTTTAACTGAACACAGTCCTCTCTCTTCTTTCTCCCTCCACATCTTTGCTCATGCCTGATGTCTGTTTTCTTTCTACTGGAGGAAAGTTTACAACAGTACTCTAAAACAACATAGGCCATAAATTACTGCACGTAGATGTACCATATACCCAAGAGCCAATAAATATTTAGGTAGTTCTACTTGCGGAACTGATATTTCATTCAACATTTCGTTCTGTTTCCATATGTGTGACAAAGAGGATGTGTCCACGAAAGCTTACATTAAAATTATAATACAGTAGTTAGTCTTTAAGATGCCACATGTTTTTGTCTTGTCTTGTTTTGTTTTGTTTCTTTGGATTTTTCCTGAGACTAACATGGCTACCTCCTCCAAAACTGACAAGGAGTTGAAGAAGTGTAGGGATTTCTAAAAAAGGAAATTCTAAAGACAGAACTACAAAAATTCCAACAAGAAAAAAAATGGGCGAGAGCAGAAAAGGCCAGTGTGGCTTTACAAAAAGCTCAGAGAGGACCTGGAAGGAGGGGGGGGGGGGAGAGGACATGAACAGGAAGTGGAAAGAAGGCCAGGCCACAAACGAAGAGTACTGAATAGACAAGTAGCAAGGAATTGCAGAGATGGTATTAGGAGGGGAAAAGCTGAGGTTAGCTAGAAAGCAAAAAATAAAAAAGCATTATTCAGATATGTGCATAGTAAAAGACAAAGAAACAGTGGCTCAGCTACTCAATGCAGATGGGAAAATTATAATAGACGACAAAGAGAAGGCAGAAGTGCTCAATTCCTGTTTTAGCTCAGTTTTTTCCAAGGGAGGGACTATGATCCTTCAGATACATGTGAAGTGTAAATGGAGGGGATAGGATTACAGCTGGAAATTGATAAATAAATAGTCAAGGAGCACCTTAGTACCTTGAACGAGTTCACATCTCCAGGGTCAGATGAACTGCATCCAAGAATATTGAAAGAACTGACTGAAGAACTCTCAGAACCACTGTCCATTATTTTATTGAAATCATGGGAAATGGGTGAGGTGCCAGAGGATTGGAGGAGGGCTGATGTTGTCTCTGTCTTCAAAAAGGGCAAAAAATAAGTAATGTGGTGAGTACAGACCAGTCAGCCTGACACCAATTCCAGGCAAAATTCTGGAACAGATTATAAAGCAGTCACTATGCAAGCACCTAAAACACAATGCAGTAATAACTAGAAGCCAACACGGATTTGTCAAGAACAAATCCTGCCAGGCTAATCTGAACTTATTTTCTGTTTGGGTAACCTCCCTGATAAACAGAGGGAATGCAGCAAACAACCTATATCTTGACTTCAGAAAAGCTTTTGACAAAGTGTCCCATGATATTCTAACTAACTAGGCATAGGTTGGATAGAAAAACTGTCAGGTGGATACACAATTGACTACAGAACCATACTCAGAGGGTGATGATTAATGACTCCTTCTCAGACTGGAGACTAGGGGACATGGTGGCGCTGTGGGCTAAACTGCAGAAGCCTGTGCTGCAGGGTTAGAAGACCAGCAGTCATAAGATCAAATCCACGCGACGAAGTGAGCTCCCGCCCCTTTGTCCCAGCTCCTCGCCAACCTAGCAGTTCAAAAGCATGCAAATGCGAGTAGATAAATAGGTACCACCTCGGTGGGAAGGTAAAACGGTGTTCCCTAGTCACGCTGGCCATGTGACAACGGAAACTGTCTTCGGAGAAGAGCTCTACGGCTTGAAAACGGGATGAGCACCACCCCCTAGAGTCAGACACAACTGGACTAAAAATGTCATGGGGAACCTTTACCTTTACCTCTCAGACTGGGAGGAGGTAGTAAGTGGAGTACACCAGAACTACGTCCTGGGACCAGTGCTCTTCAACATTTTTATTAATGACCTAATGGAGGTGACTCAAAATTGGGTAGAATAGCTGATAGCTTGGAAGACTGAAACAAAATTCAAAATGATCTAGATAGGCTTGAGTACTGGGCTGGAAACAACAGAATGAAATTCAGCAGGGATAAGTGCAAAGTACTGCACCTAGGTCCTAGGAGAAAGAAACCAAACATAAAGTTACAAGATGGGGGATATCTGCCTCAGCAATACTACGAGTGACAAAGATCCTGGAATTGTCATAGATCACAAGATGAATGTCTGCTCACAGTATGATGTGGCTACAGAAAAGGCAAATGCTGCTTTAGGGTGCATTAACAATAGTCTAAAATCCTGTGAGATACTAGTCCCCCTCAATTCAGCACTGGTTAGGCCTCATCTTGATTTGTGTGTCCAGTTCTGGACACCACACTTCAAGAAGAATGCTGACAAACTGAAACAGGTTCAGAGAGCAAGAAGGATGATCAGGGGCTGGAAACCGAGCCTGATGAAGAAAGGGCACTACATCTCAATAGAGAACTTGCCCAGGTAGACATGAGGGGGACTCCCTAGCATGCAGAGGCAACTGCACTACAGTCGTGTCCCACTTTATGATTGCCCCGCATTACGATGAAACCGCATTATGACGTTTTTGCAATCGCAAAACGATGGTCTGAATAGGGGGTTTTCGCTTTGCGATGATCGGTTCCCTGCTTCGGGAACCGATTCTTCGCAAAACGACAGTTTTCCTACAGTTGATCGGTGGTTTCAAAATGGCCACCGGGTAAATAAAATGGCTGCCCACTGTTTTCTGGGAGGGATTCCTCACTGCACAGGCACCGAAAATGGCCACCCTATGTAGGATCTTCGCTGGACGGTGAGTTTCCAGCTCATTGGAACCCATTGAAGGGGTCTCAATGCGTTTCAATGGGCTTTTTATTTTCGCATTACGACGTTTTCGTTCTACAGCGATTTCGCTGGAACGAATTAACATCGTAATGCGAGGCACCACTGTATTTGTTGTTCTATATTGTATCATCCTGCCTCCATATCAAACACCTGTGAAATAACCTTCTAGGTTCCAGTGGCTTTCTATCTACATAAGGATTAAAAGATCAGAAGACTATTTAGGTTCTAGCTGGTGCCAAGCCAGCAACTAGCATATCAGCTATTCAGAATCATTATAGAGCATTATTGTTCTAAAGGAATTTTATTTATTTATTTATTTATTTATTTATTTATTTATTTATTTATTCAATTTATATGCCACCCACACTACCCAGAGGTCTCTGGGTGGCTTACAATAATTAAAATTCAATACAATAAAAGATAAAATAATTAAAATACAATTAAAATACAATTAAAATGCCATCAGACCCACAGCTAATATTATTTCACTTAAAAGCCTTCTGGAACAGGAAGGTTTTGACCTGGCGCCGAAATGTCATCAGCGTCGGCGCCAGACGAATCTCAGTCGGGAGGGCATTCCATAGTCTGGGGGCAGCTGCCGAAAAGGCCCTTTGTCTACAAACCGTCCCTCTTACCTCCTTAAGGGACGGCTCTTTCAAAAGGGCCCCCTGGCTAGATCTTAACTGCCGGGTAGGTTCATATGGAAGGAGGCGCTCCTTCAGGTATCCAGGGCCCAAGCCGTTTAGGGCTTTATATGTCAAAACAAGCACTTTGAATTGGGCCCGGGCAGCAACTGGTAGCCAATGTAACTTATACAGAATCGGCTTGATATGTTCCCTGGCGGCTGCACCACTCACCAGCCGCGCAGCTCGATTCTGGACCAGTTGCAGTCGCCGGACCATTTTCAAAGGCAGCCCCACGTAAAGCGCATTGCAGTAATCTATGCGGGATGTTACCAGTGCATGTGTGACTGTCATGAGACTCCGCTCGTCCAGGTAGGGCCGTAGCTGGTATAATTTCCGCAGCTGAAGGAAGGCGCCCCTGGCCACCGAGTCCACCTGGGCTTCCAGTGTTAGACTGGGATCCAGAAGCACCCCCAAGCTGCGGACCCTGTCCCTTAGGGGGAGTGTAACCCCATTCAGGGCGGGGAAATGGCCCTCCAGCCTGTCCGGTGAAGCACCCACTAACAGCACTTCCGTCTTGTCTGGATTGAGTTTCAATTTATTAACCTTCATCCAGTCTATTATCAGGTCCAGACACGAGTTCAGCACAGAAACTGCCTCACCTGGATTGGTGGAAAACGAGAGGTAGAGCTGAGTGTCGTCAGCATATTGCTGACTCCTCAGCCCAAACCTCCTGATGACCTCTCCCAGCGGTTTCATGTAGATGTTAAACAGCATGGGGGACAGTATTGAGCCCTGAATAACTTGTTATGTTATTCCTTTCTTTTAGGCGGCCAGGTTGTTGCTACTGTTATTGTTTCAACATTCAAAAAGGGAGTTACCTGAATTGTAGAATATTGTTAGCAGCAGCCCAAAAAACATGAAAATTTCTGACAAAAATGCTTCTAAATTCTCTTTCACTACTTGTTATTTTAGTTTTTAAATAATAATTATATTGTTACTTTAAAAAGTAACTAGTTACTGGTTTGGATCATCAAATCCAGCCCCTATCAAGGAGGCATTGTGGGGAATTGAACTCCCAACTTCTGGCTCTGCCTAAACCCCTGAGCTATGGACATGATGTAAGACTGGTTTAGAGGGAGTGTTCTGTCCAGTAAACAAGTGAAAAAGAATAGCAAAGGGGAAAAAATCAATTGTTGAATGTCAAGGTTTCTTGTTCTTGTTTGGGATTTTTTGTTTTTAAAGCTAGGGTACATGTTTTTTTTCCCCCTGAGCTGTTTGTTAGGTGTGAATTTAAGCTTTAGGCATTAAAACAGTAGTGGATAATGCAGAGGAAAAGAAGCTTGTTTGAATCAATAGCCTTTTGGAAGGTAAGACCTCAATTACCTTCTGCCAATGGCCCATCGCTTTTCACTGCACCAATGTAAATATACTCTTTTAATGCAGCTGAAGTCATTTCCAGTGACTACTGTTGAGGCCTGCCAGCCAAGCAGGTAGGCAGCATTGAAGCCATGTGTGGCAAGGGCCTTTGAACTGGGGAGACACAGATCTTCACTTATTTAGTTCTTATAGGTGAGAATGAAGAATTGGTGTTTTTTTGTTTCTTTTATTTTAAACCTTTGTGCTCAGGAGATTTGTGAGTTGTTTTGTACTTTTTTTTCATCTAAGGACATTGTTCTCAAGAAATTAGAGACATTTCTGAATATTATGCCCCTTCTTTACAATAAAAATATATTGGTTCCTAGAGCAAACTGATGACCCTGAATTCTCATGTGCCTTAGAATAACAAGGTGTGTTCACCATCTCCAGCTTCAACCCAAACCCAGGTTAGAATATCACCTGACAGATCAAAAATATATTCAGGTTGTACACTGGCAGTTAAAGCAGCTAAAATGGCTGTATTATGGGGTGGGAAACATGCAGCCTATTGGCATTTTCTGTGCTTCAAAACCACCCATATTCAAGAAAGAAAAAAGGAACTTTGCCCCCCTCCCAAATCCCTGTTTCTACTCTTGCAGGCATCCAGAAGCACTGGTTCTTGCATCTCAGCGAGGGCAGGGGTGTGTGTGCCAAGCCAGCCCCCAACTTCAACATTAAAACACACACACACATACACAAAGCACAAGTTCCCATCTGGGCACTTCCTGTGTGCCCCTTTTAAAAAGTAAACAGGCCATTTTTTTGGGCCCAGTGCTGCCCACAGGAGAGATGGGAGCAAAAATTAACTCCCACCATCATTGTCTATCGCTATAGGGCATAAGAATGCTTTGCTAGATCCAAAAAATATATAAAAATACAAAACTGGCCTGCAAGTGAGTTTTTAAAATTACAGATTCTATTTGTATGCTATTCAAATGCACATGTTTCTTTCTATTCTATACTTCTATCTTTCTAACCACCCTGTTAGGTAGATTTATCTATGAAAATGATTAGTTGGTGCACTGCTTAGTCGGAATTTGAACCTGGTCTTCCCTGTCTACCCTAACATTCTAAATCAGGGGTCTCAAACTTGTGGCCCGGGGGCCATTTGCAGCCTGCCGGATGATAGTTTGTGGCCCCCGCCTTGCCTGCCCCCACCAAGCACCCACGCGTGCTCTAATGTCAAGAGTCAAAAAAAGCCTCGCCTCGCTCGCCGGCTCTCTCCCAAGAAAGTGCCTCTTGCACCCATCATTCAGAGCTGCAGCCTGCCAGCCTGCCCACCTGTTTACCAGCTGGCAGGCTGCAGTTCCAGATGGAGGGTGCAAGAGGCGCTGTCTTGGGAGAGAGACGTCAAGCGAGATGCACTGCCGGCCCCTTTCCCCAAACGCCTGAGACGCCACCGAGCGATGCCTGAGAGTGGAGCTAGCTCCCGGCCCGTCCTCGAAGAACGCCTCCAAGCCACCAACAGCAGCTGCCACCACCACCACCTCTTCCAGGGAAGTGGCTCTCTGGCTCTCTTTCTCTCTCGGCACCTGCAGCACTAGCCTGGCCAGCGGCTGCCTCAGCACCAGGCGGTGCTTCTTCCTCATCCTCATCCTATTTGTCCCACTTCAGCTGCCTCGGCTCTGGAGGCTGCCTGGGTTAGCCTTGCAAAGTTTGCTCCTCTGTCATGGTGGGGGTAGCTGCTGCTGCTGAGTGTGACTTTTTTTGAGGGGGGCCCTCAGAGGAAGGTTGCTGGACCTCTGGGTGTGTGTTTGTGTGCGCCCGTGCGCACCTGTGGGGGGCCTGCCCCGTTCTGTTTAATTTCACGGGTACCGGTGGGGGCTTTTCTCCTTTGGCAAGGCGAATTCTGTGAGGGTTTTTTAAAATTTTATCTTGTGCCCTCCTCCCCTCCCCCCGGCTAGGCGCTCACCAGTGCTCCCTCCCTTCTCCGCTTCTTCATCCTGCTGCTGCAGGTAGTAGTAAAGAAGGAGCTGCAGGGCGTTGTGGCCTGCGATGAGGGCTTGTGTGCCCCTCCTCCTCCTCGGAGCCCCAGCCGGGCTAAGGAAACTCCTGGGCGGCTTCCTTGGGCTCTTGCTCCGCTTGGCGGAAAATCTGATGCGGCCCAGCCTCACCCTGACTGTGCCTCCAGTGGACCCAGGTAAATTGAGTTTGAGACCCCTGTTCTAAATGATGCAATGATATGTGTGTGTGTGTGTGTGTTTGTTTTTTGGGGGGTTGTGTTTTTTGTTTTCTTGCTTTTGCTTTTTAAACTGGAAATACAAAATGTTTAATGCAGAAGTGCTTCAGGTCTTAATTCTAGATACAGTGTGTAGAATGCTCAAAATTGGAATTAGAGAAGATACTGGATTCAACAATATTGTACCATTGTCCTTTAATACTCTTTGGAGGCAACATCTCATGTTAATACTGTACCTGTGACTTCTGACTACAGATGGGGCTATTTGTATACAAATACAAATATCCCCGCAAAGGTGGAAATAATGAGGGTTCAGCCCTATGGGGCCGGACTGTCCACTCATGATTTTGCTGCTGCCGCCAATTCCACAGAGCCTTCCTATCGCACTGTTGTCGGCAATCAATTACCCACTCCTGGCAGGAGGTGGGATGACAAGCCTCTATGCTACGTCACAGAGTAGCTAACCCATTGCAGAGAATGATGCGATAGGAAGGCTCTGCAGAGCCGGCGGCAGTGACGAAATCGTTATTTCCACCTGTGCGGGGATATTTGATTTGTATACGAATACCCCAGTCAGTCTCTGCTTCTGACTGAGCCAGTCTATTGGATATTCTTATATGGATTCATTGGTGTCTGTATTGACTTTCTATAAATTTTTGAGAACAAACTAGCTAAATGGTTTGTCTGTTTATCCCTGAGATAATATGTTCTTCTTAATGGGCCACTCTGACTACGTAATTTAGACAAATATAGGACTCCCTCTTAATATTCTTCTCTGAATGGTATATTTGAATGCTAATGCAAGCACACACAGAGGGCAGAGGAGGGGGAATGAAAGGCTCTGTTTCAAAAAGAAGAAAGAAAGAAAGAAAGAAAGAAAGAAAGAAAGAAAGAAAGAAAGAAAGAAAGAAAGAAAGAAAGAAAGAAAGAAAGAAAGAAAGATGCAAACAGTTCACTCAACACTTCTAATCCTTCAAGTGCATGACAGAAAGCAGCAGTCGTAATCATTTGTGTGACTGCTTTGTTTGATTTTTAAACCATTTTGGTTAATTCATGTATGATGTTCTTTTCTTATCAAGAGCATAACATAGTATCTCATCCTTTTTACAGAAAATAAGTGAGGATTTTGCATTGTTTTCAGTGACCAATTACAGTGCACACTGACGGCAAGGCGTGTAGCTAAGGAAAATCATGTGTTGTGATGAGCAGAGATGTTTTATCATTTAGATGAGCACTTCTGGAGCACAACGGGAACAAAAAGTTTATTGTAAGCCGCCCTGAGTAGACACTGTGTAGAAGGCTGGGAAATCAATCAATCAATCAATCAATCAAACAAACAAACAAACAAACAAACAAATAAATAAATAAATAAATAAATAAATAAATAAAAATGATATGTGTATGATCTAGTTTGACTCTAAGAGTCAAGCTATAAAGGTTCCCTATCAGCCTACCATTGAGATAAAAACACATTGTTTGCTACAAAGAAACAAAACTGGGCAGTATCACATGGGCTTGTAGCTCCAAATGGCAGTCCTCCTCCTGTAGGGCAAGTGTCCAGATAAAGGAGAGTTGGAAAGTGAGCCTGTCCTAGGTTTTGATGGAAATTGGTTTCTTTGGCTGTAAGAGCCAGCTGTTGAAAGGTGGTACTATTTTCTTGTCACAGTTCATCCAGACTTGCATTGGGGGGGGCAGACAGCTGTTGTAATATCCTCCAGTGCCACACTGCAATTGCACCATCCTGTAGATTTAACCCGTGGGGGGACAGCATTTCTCTATATCAGTATACAAGCAAATATAGTAATGTACTAACGGCATATGTTGTATGTTTGAAGTAGAATAATACCTCTAAAGCTTTCAGTGATCCTTCCACCCAAACATTTCTAGATTGTCTTAGCCAAGAGGGTTACACAGTTTACTCAATGGACACTGAAACTCTTTGCTTCCACTAGTTTTATATACTTTATTCAAGCCAGGTCACTTGCCATGAATAGATTCCCTATGCCAAATTATTAGCTGTGTGGGAAGATGTGCTTTTCTTTCAGTTATTGTTAACTTGCTGCCTGTTGCTTTTGTTGGCCATCCCTTGGTTGTGATGATGATGTGGAGTAGTAAAAAGCATGTCCTGTTTATCCAAACTGTTTCTTGTTTAATGTGCTTCTTATCCTCACATGTAATCATAGCCCTTGTTTCTTGTTACTGCTTTCTTATTATTGCAGTCACTCCTGTAAAACAATGTTGCCTGGTGGGGTGGAGTTATTTCTCCCTTTCCCAATCTCTCTTCCCCTATATGGTGCAAATAGAGAGTCAGTTGCTGTTTTGATGAATGATCACGAGGCTTTTGGCAATTGCAGTGTTTTCCTAGATACACTGAGCGGAACTTTCTGTTCTCCACAAGTCTTAACCCTTTCCATATTAACTGTACCTGCTCTAGGTTGTGGGTGGAAGGTACTTGGCTTCGCTTCTGCCCGCACTTAAAAAATGCAATAAAACGTGGAATAGCCACTCCTGTCTATGTATGAATTTGAAAGAGAATATGAATTTCTTCCAATATAACCTCAGAGTCCTTCGCTTTGCAGGAGTCAGCCTTTCAAACAATACATGCAACTTGTCTGGCATCCAGCTACTAACACCATTCAGAGCCCCCAGATGTTTAGAAAATGTTTCCTTCGGTATACCAGGGACCTTCTTGGCTCTACTGTCTTTTCATGTTCAGCTCATGGACCTTTGATTCTAAAATAGTACTCTAAAGGGATTTCTAAAGCTAAAGAACAGATGGGACACTGGCAACTTTGTTGATGGCAGTTTCCAATGCACATGTGCTACCTGTTTTAATACTAGCCCATCCTTTGTGAATTAGCCACATTTAGCAGGTTCTATTGTATTTTAGGAGTTGTTTACAACAAAGGATAAGATTATGAACTGCTGGATAGCTCAGTGGTTTAGTTATCTGGCTGTGGTGCCAAAAGCTGGGAGTTCGATTCCCAAATGTGCCTCCTTGACAGCGGCTGGACTTGATGTTCCATAGGGTCTGTCTCAGCTCTGCAATTCTAAGATGACGATGATGGGGATGATGGTGGTGATGATGATTACATGTTAAGGGAAATGCGTATTTCCTTCTATTACAGTGTTTCTACTCCAGATGCTCAAGTTTTCGAAGCTAATGCCAGAGAAACCAGACCCACAAATAAAACCATAGTTCTCTTTTAATGACCTTTACAAAATGAAAGCAAGCTAATTTAGACAAATTTATGTTAGAACAAACCGACTGTCTTTCATGACACCTTAGCTGTATTACCTAGTTTAGCAGTCAGACTCTATGAAGTAGTGTAGTTGGTGATAGCCACGCCAGAGACTCCTGGCACTGCCATTACATTCTGGCTCATCCACATGGCAGACTGTGAACAAGAGCAGGGCTCCGCAGGCAAGCCAGCAAGCAGCATGCGTGTGGAGCTAGAGCTCCTGTATGGCTGTATATTTTGAATGAGAATTATTTTGTAGACACGCTAGGAAGACAACCCAAGAAGTTTCTGCTGCTTTCCTTTTACTTTTCAACGATAAGTCTAATAAACCCAGAGTCAGTTTGTGGATTCTAGTGGCTGATTTAGGTTTTCCAATCTCTGTCTTTACTTCTGCCTTTGAACATGCCTGAGTTTTCTCTTGAACTGTGGTTTCAGAATGAACAAGTGAAAGCAGAGCTTGGAGAACTTTTCTTGGGGTGCAATCTGGGAATTGCAGCCCAAGAAAGTTGCTGTTCAGTGATTTGAGCTTCTGCTGTACTCTGGTTATCACCTTGACCCAGTGCTATTGGGAAAGCTAGCTTATACTAGTTGGGGAAAAAATAACTGCATGACAACTGAAGAATTTGCTTTGCGGATAAAGAGAAGTTGCTTTCCACCTGTGGACTATCAGTTGCAACTGTGCAATTTTACCATCAGTTTGCCCATAGCTCTCTATTAGTTCACAAAAGAAGAACCTTACCAAACTGCATATCTATCGGCTATTGTACGAGTACAAGTATTGTGGGCTACATCCTGTGATAAGATGGGATATTGTTGATATCCCAATGCAGCTGTCTCTCTCTTTCTCTCTAGCATGTTATCAAGTCAGTTTTGACCTCTGGCAACCCTTTCCAGGGTTTTCTAAGTACAGAGTACTCAAAAGTGGTTTGCTATATTCTTCTTCTAAAGGTATCTTGGGACTGTGCAGCTTGCCCAAGGCTACACAGGCCGACTCTTCTCTTGTGATGCACAACGGGCAATCAGACTCTCAACTGCTACCTCTGCAGCCAGATATGCAACTCCTGAGTGACCCAGCCAGCCACAGTTTTCTCTACAGCCATAAAAAAATGCATAAGGAGAAGGAGGTGGATGAAGTGGTAGTGGCTAGGCTTATATCACAACAGTTTTGCAAAAGCAACAAGGTGATACAAATATAAGAGGTAGATTGGCACTGCAGAGGAAGCATTTTACAATAATCCAGACCTACTGGTAATGTGTTTCTGAGGCAACAAAGTTACAGAATCAGCTTGTAGGAGCCTCGTAGTGCAGTGGTTAAACTGCTGTACTGCAGCAAAACTGTGCTCACAACCCAGAGTTCAATCCCAGGTAGCCGGCTCAAGATTGACTCAGCCTTCTATCCTTCTGAGGTCAGTAAAATGAGTACCCAGTTCACGGGGGCAGGGGCAATGTGTAGCCTGTATAATTAACTTGTAAGACACCCAGAGAGTGCTTTAAGTACTATGGGGCGGTATATTAGCAGCACACTTTGGTTTTTTGTATGGACAGGACTATTCTCTATTACACTTATTTTGTAAATCAGTACACTGACCCTTGTGTAAACAGAATGCTGGTCCATGTGGTCCTTTCATCTGATCAAACACAGTTCTTCCTTATATCCTCATGTGTCAAGGTAGAGAAATAAGAAGGCATGTGAAATAAATTTGTTTCTTCACTTCATTCCTCTTCCCCATCCTCCCATCTTGGAGGTCCTTGTTAGTTTTCTTGCTAATCTAAAGTTGAGGGATTGGAGAGGAAGATGGAAAGGAGATGGCAACGCTTTCTCCCATGGCTGGCATCTGTGTCAGACATTTATGGCTGGGAGATAGGCAACAGATGTTCTGGGAAATGTAGTGCCAATAAAACTGCATTTTTCAAGAATCCTGGTGCTACAGTTCGTGCTGCCACAGTTCATGCCACAGAAAAGAGTGGGAAGGATAGAGGTCTTCCTTCTTGACCCCCTGGCTATTTTTACCAGAGATGGAAAAGGAAAAAAGAGCTGGAGGGAATTCACTGGAGATTGAGGAAGAGGTCAGATTCCATCATAACCCCTACTGGAAGTATAGCATCAAAGCTGGACTTGGAATAAAACAACTAATATTTGAATTTTTAACCTGGGCAAGGGGAGATTGCGCCATTGCTAGCTTAGGCACTCTTGAAGTCTAGTCTCTCCCTGCCATTCCTGGGTGGGTAGCCAAACAGTATGTGCCCTGAATCCTTGCATAAAAGCCTTCCCTCAGAAGGTACAAAAATGTTTCTAACAAAGGGCTAATCATTTCTTTCTTCGACAGCTGTAGGGATGATTTTGTGTATTCTGAAAATGCCCAGTGATTTTTCTAAGAGAAAAATATATATCCAAAAGCATATTGTTAGCTTATTCTTCTCCAGAAAAGCACATTATACTGACATTTGCTTAAACCAGGAGGTTGATTTTCTTCAACCCTATTCAGTTCTTCAGCGATACTCGCAATGTGAGCAAAAGAGTGCAATGTACTCAGCACTACAAAAATCCACAGGATTTTTTTAAAAATTCAGCCAATTTGTGGTACCAATGAAAGAGAAAGTGTGAAGAATGCTTATTATTTCAATACCTAATAGACACAGGAAAGTTTGCTTAAAGAATTGCTCAGCATTTCGGAATGCCAATTCATAAAGCCCATTCAGTTGTACCATTAAAAGTTTTATGGCAGGATTTCTGAAATCTACATTTGATGAGAGAAATTTATAATTGCACTTCTAAGTTTGAACATGCTTTATTCTAAAACTAACACACATACTGAGGAAGAAGGGACTGAACAGATAAAAACTCAGAGTTAAAAAGGCCAGAAGCTTACTAACAAAAGTAATCTCAGTAGCAAATAGACACTAATTAAGTCAGTGCTTGTATTTCAAACACTAGTTGTGTGATGTGGCACATGGCAAGAGGTATAAGCTTCAGCAATTTCCTGCAGACTTTCATGCCACTGGATTTATTCCAGTGTAAGTAAATAATAGGATTCTGGCCTGTATCAAATTGTTAAATCTTTTTGGCTTAATCCAATTTTTTAACAATCTTGGGATACATGCAGTGTGTAGTGGTTTCCCTTTTTTATTTGTTTTTGTAAAATTGATCAAAATGTTCTAAAATGAACACATTCCACATAATTTAAGCTTTGCTTGCAACTTAGGTTTTGCTTTTATATGCTTTAGAGTATTTCTTCTATGCAAGTTTCCAAAATTCCAAGAATTATGGATGACTTTTTGTATGATTTAAACATTTGTATCTACAGGTGTTTTTTCATGGTTCTATGTATCTGAAATGTAACTTTCTGTAACTTCCAAGTTAGACGTATTCAATTTTGGATTGTTGATTTTTGTTTGTTTGTTTTTGGGGGGGGGGGTTGTATATGGACCATAGAAGCAATAAATGAGTGAAGTGTCTACTGTAGGTAAGATGTCGAGAGAACAACTTACTTCACCATGAATGAAGCAATGACTTATTCTCTGAAGAGAGATGGAGAATTTGAGCAATGAAATAATTTATACCTTGATACCTTGATTAACATTGGTATGATTGATAAGGTTATCTACTCTCACATTGAAATTAATCTTATCAGGCATAAATGTAAGCTGTAACGGACCACCATAGACTCAAACTACCAAGAAGGGTTTTTTTTAAATATAAATCTTATAGTGCTTTGAGGACTTTGAATGTCATCCATTTGAACTTGACAGAGATTCACACCCTTACTCTGTAGTCTATTAATGCGATGGAAGTGTTTGTACATTTTAGACTTCACCCCCTAATGGAGATTAAGAAGTTAATTAGAATGTCTAACCAGAACCATAAATTGGTTCCTGCAACCATACTGATTCACATATAGTAGTTGCAAGTCAATTAAAGTGTCCTAACAAGCAACGCCTATTGTTTAATTTATTTTAGCTAGCCATGTTTGACTGTAAGTTAGCAAGCAGAAGCAATGCTATTACCTGTGCCTGAAGTGCTGAGATTATTTAGGAGATCAGCAAAACAAAAGAAGTGGGGAGGGAGTACAGGCTTTTGAATGTTGTTCAAATATTTATCTACATATTTGTGTTATAATTTGAATGAATGATACTGTTATTGCCCGAGATCTGAAGGTATATTAGGGTCCGGCTGGGTGGTGGGCATGGAATCCAGTTCTGATACGTGCAGTCCCCTGGCCAACAATGGTAAATGGTGAAGAATAAAATGTATGCCAATAGCAAGTGTGGTTACCTAGGGCTTCTTTAGTGTTCCAACGAGTGCATTTTTCATCACTGACATGGGTAAATTTTATACCACCTATAAGATGAACTGTCAGTTTAGACAGATTTTAAGAATCATGAAAATTACAAATCAGTTAGTGAGGACGTAAAGACCACTGTTAATGCAGGGATTAAATGCCCTGCTTTAAATGCCCTACCCAAATCACTATTTATTCTAGCATATTTCAGAAACATCCATTAAACATTAGTTCACCCCTCATTTTGCTGTTCAGCCTATTTCAGGAGGTAGAGACAAGGAAAGCAACATGGATAGTCATTAAAGTGTGGCTTAATCAGTAATCTTTATGATGATGCTGCCAGCTCGTTGAAGATGAATGAGTAGAATGTCAGTCCAATTATTGCATCATTCTGCAGCTTCGCAGAACAAAATATCATCCTTGTGTGGAATTTAGAGCTTAGCTGGACCATAAGAGCTGAATTGTAATGCATGCAAAAACAACCAACCATTAATTAGGGGCAGCATTCTCTGGAGGATCTCACCATCTAGAGGTCAACCCTTGTCTCTAGAATCATAAAATTTAATCACAACATCCAGTATCACCCTACCTTTCCCCCCCTTTATAAATAATTATTTGATTGCAAATCAGGTCAATCAAGAAGGCTGTGTTTTAATTACCTAATAACTAATGAAAACACCATCATTTATTAGAACTTACTGTGTAATGGCTTACTTAGCAATAATTTTAAATCCCTCCAGTCCTTTCCCAATTTAATTTTCTGTGCAGTATCGGAATCAAAGAGGACTAATGTAACAATATTTCCTCAGTGATCATACAACATAGATGTTAATTTATAGGTGATGATCAGTGATCAGAACTCATGGGAAGATGTGAGAAATTTTCATAAGGCCTGCAGTACTTCTTTGCCAAGTAAATGGCTTAGAGCTGTCGAAGAAGCTGTTACTAGTAGGAGTGGTGTCACCACTGTCATATAGGCTGTGGTTGAAAAAAAAAAGAGTTTTTGAATTGGTTTTAGCATGTTTGAAATCTATTTTAAAAATTCCAACTACACGACATACAGGGAAACACAGATTTTTTAAATCCTTTAAGCATGCTTTATTGGTTAAAAAATGAGGTATTTTACTCAGCTGCAAGAAGGTCATTTATTTTAAATGACTGGTGAAACAAATTTATTTTGAATCTTTTAAAACCATTTCTTTGACCAATATGCAATGTAGTTTAAAAGCAAATTAAAAGTTTACCAAGAGGACTCACACACTGACTCAACAACGATATGACTATCAAATGACTTTAAATTAACTTCAAAAATCCCTGTCTACCTCCCAATTCATTTTCATGGTGTATAGTTAGTGTTTGCTGTGAATTAAATTACTTAGAGCAGAGCTAAAGGAGACTCTTTTTCTTCCTTCCTTGTAATCCTGAGATGGGGATGTTTGGAATGTTAGGTGTTTTGGACAGTTTTTACAGTCTTTTTCCCAATGACCATGGTAAGTTGGAATTATGGGAGTTATGGGCCAAATATCTGCAGAAATATTAGATATTTCTCCAAATATCCTGTCCTCTGAAGATGCCAGCCACAGAGACTGGTGAAACGTTAGGAAGAAAAACCTCAACAAAATGACCAGACAGTCCAAAAAACCTACAACAGCCATCTGGAGAATCATGAACGGGACATAAGCTATTGATATCAGTTGAGTTCCTCAGATGTGGACCATGGGGAATATTGAGACTTTGTGTGCTAAGTGTGCAACAAGTGAAACCTGCAAGAAAAAGGTGTAGTTGATGCGGGTGGGGTAGTGGCCGCTTAGTGTTGAGTTCAGCCAGCCATGCCCTCCTCTATAGTACTTCATCCCTTTTCTCTTCCCAAATGTTTGTTCATTTCCTACTGCCATCCCACACAAACACAATGCAGTCAGTCAACCTGGTGTGGCCTCTGAATTAGACCAGATTGAATGTAGCTCCCCCCCATAATTTTATTCAAGATATATTTTTGCTAATTTCTGTTTTGCTCTGCCAAGTATGGCTGATGATTTTCCTGACCACATAGAGACCCACACCTCAGAATTTGGGAAATGTCTTCTACGTCTTGAAAACCAAAATGATAATTTTTCTATAGTATTGTGTTCTCAGTCATCTTTCATCCAAGATTAAAAGTGATTTCTCATTGAGACCACCCCTGGTTGCACATCATTTAGATGTTAGGATATTTCAATTATGCTTGTGCATGCAGATCAGAATGAGCAAGGAGTGAACCTCTGTGTTCACACTGGAATGTCTATAACCTGTTAAAAATCCAAGATTTGGGAACATGAATTGAGTACATTAGAATGAGGGAGGGAAGTGGACAAGAAAATACTAATTTCACAGTTAATTGCAATCTGTTTATCCCTTGTTCCAACGATCTGAATGATTTCAGTTTTGAAACAACCAAACACAAATGTGATTTTCATATATTTAATAGAGTTGACATTTTAATAATCCAGTATAACATTTTCTAAAGGGACGTGGTGGTGCTGCAGGTTAAACTGCAGAAGCCTCTGTGCTGCAAGGTCGGAAGACCTGCAGTCGTAAGATTGAATCCACACGATGGAATGAGCCCCCGTTGCTTGTCCCAGCTCCCACCAACCTAGCAGTTTGAAAGCATGTAAAATTTAAAGTAGATAAATAGGTACCACTAAGGTGGGAAGGTAATGGTGTTCCGTGTCTAGTCGCGCTGGCCATGTGACCACGGAAACTGTCTACAGACAAACGCTGGCTCTATGGCTTGGAAACGGGGATGAGCACCGCCCCCTAGAATCAGACACAACTGGACTAAATGTCAAGGGGAACCTTAATTTTATTTATTTATTTATTGTATTTATACCTCGCCTATCTAGTCATTTCGACCACTCTAGGCAGCTACCTTATAACATTTTCATTGTTGCATCCATAACCAAAATCTTCTTGTGCAGCTATGCAAATGGCATAACATTTGGAGGCAAATTGCTCTAAATTGGGATATCACCATAGATATTACTAGGTGCCCTCTGAGCCCCACAATTGTGTATGCAACAGATAATGTCTACAATGATTTGTTAACTTGTGACAATTTGCCATGGTCATCTGAAGTCCTCTTGTGCCTCCACAGCACTCACAACTGCTTTCTTTGGTTTTCATTTATTTTTGTGCAGTTGTTACATGTGTCTTGGAGGGCAACCAGACAGTCAATGTGAGTGAGTGTTTGAAATGGGCAGAACCTATGCCTTCCATTGTCCAGGACTGCCTGATTCCTTGCAAAGATGACTGCACATTCACGCCTTGGTCCAAATTTACATCATGTGCTTCAGACTGTGAATCAACACGAACTCGAAGAAGAACCCTCACAGGTAGTATCAATATTTTATATTTCATCCTTTGTCCTTTTGTTTCCAAATGACTTTGAAAATTCTTTGACTGCATTTAGAGTTCTGTTTATGGAAAATTCTTATGAAGGCTCCAAAATGGAATGACTGGAATTTGTGCTTGGCTATTGCATCAATGCAGAAAACCAGTCAGGAATGATGTAAAGGTGTCTGTCAAGGGACCATAGTTTCATAGTCAGTGTGGATGGGGTCTCTGAAATGGTTACAGTTTTGGCATCTAGGTGTTTCTGAATGTAATTGGACAACTCAACATCTTCTGTATGGCTGCAAAATTCATCTGAATGTTGAATCATTATCCATTATCTATGTGTTCTATCAGAATACTGGTCCTGCTAATAATGCAACTGCAAATTTTGGACTTTTTCTTTGGAATAATACACATACCTGGATCCAGAAGCATATAAAAGAATGTCTTTGTTAGCCTTATCTAATTTTGCACAGATTAACATACATTGACTGAAATCCAGTAGTGAGTCACAACTAGAGTAGGCCATTGAATCAGAGATGAATTAGAGACTCAGCTCCTCTGTATATTCCATTGATTCAGTGGGCCTCTTGTAGTTGCAACTTACTACTGGATTTCAGCCAGTGTTGCTTGGGATGTGAAACTTGGCTCATTTTGCTATTGTTGAGCCTTTGGTTGCCCTGCTAGTATTCTTGTTCAGTCCTTGAGATGCTTCTTTTTTGCCATGTGGCAATATATGTTTTTTTTTTTTGCACATTTTAGAAAAGGTACAAGGATTTTGTTTTCTGTTTTGTGTTATACTTGCATATTGCACGCATTCTTGCGCTGCTGAAAGGTTTTTTAAAAGCATATTTGTAAAATGTATATTATAGTAGCTCAAAGTAGTAGCTGAAGTAGCTCCTCACATGGTTCCATTCACATCTTTTCTTCAATACGCATCCCAGGTCTTGTAAATAGGCTTCTGAGACAAGACACATTCTGTTCAGACGTATGTCTCGGAAGGTTAAATGACACTTCTGCATTGAAACATGTTTTCAATAATATCTCCTCCTGTTCCAATCTGCAGCTGACGTAGACACACTATTTCAGATGTTTATGCATGTGCATTATGTGTATTATGTCAAATCCATATAAAAATGACAATTGTGTGAACCTTCAAAGCTTAAGCTGTCCTGAGGTTTTTCATGATTTTATGAACTCCAGTCATGTCTTGTTTCATTTCTAGATCACCACATGTTCTAGTAGAAAAACTTTTTCCCCATTCAACTCTGCATTTTTACACATATGCAGTGAACTAATGCTCCACAATCCAAACATGATATCAGGTTGTTGTGGGTTTTTCGGGCTTTTTGGCCATGTTCTGAAGGTTGTTCTTCCTAACGTTTCGCCAGTCTCTGGGGCTGGCATCTTCCGGGAAAAACCCACAACAACCATTAGATCCCGGCCGTGAAAGTCTTCGCGAATACATGATATCAGGTGTTTGTCCATCAATAACGTACATTTGAAATGGTGCAGCATTGGTTGACTATGCCATTGCACTACAGATATATTAACACCAAGAGTATGTGGCCTTGAGCTGGCAAGAGAATCTAATTGTCTTCCTCTTCACTTCCATTTCTACTAGGTTCCTTTTTCAAAGGCCCTTTCATTACCTTAGATTGGTCCTGGGGAGCCACTGATTTCTCCTTCTACACATCCTATGTGTCAGTTAGCAAAAACTCTGTCCTTTAGTATACAATCTTGCCCCATTTCCCTTCCTTAAATTTATACTCCACTGTCAAACCAGCCAGATTCTGTCAGATATGAGACATTATCTTCCCGGTGACAGACTTGGGACAATGCTAACACGTCTTTACCTCTTAGAGAACAGCCTAGAGGCCACTTAGAAAAGATCCACTGGACAACATTTCACATCTGACTTGTCAGAACAGAACAACATTGCTATTGAACCTTCTGTGTTGACAACTACAGAGCTATTGCACTGGCAGTGTGCTTTCTTTGATGAGAATGAGTGCATTGGAGTGGGATAGAAGATGGATCTATGGAACAGTGAAACTATTAATCTCAAACTGAGCCGTGAAAAAGGAAGTCTCCTAATCTCATCTCAGTTATGAACTTACTAAGCGGTTACAGGCAAGCTACCATTTTGACAACTACCCACCTTTGATATTTTACAAAGAAGTCGCCGTTAGTCTGTGTAAGCATATCAGACAAAAATGAACAAAATAAAAGACAAAAACATTGTATTGCCTTTAAGATGTAAGCATTATATTTTATGTGAGCTTTCAAGTCCACTTCCACAGACATGCTGCACTATTTCCAGCTTTGATGTGTTGTTATTATTTTTGATGATTATTGTTGAGAAAGATATAGAAGTGAATTGGGTACATGTCTCGTTTAACCTGCTGCTTAAACAGTACGCTGGTTTTCCAGATGACTGACAGCCTTTCTCTCAGTGAGTATCCAGAAAGGAGTCTGTTCTGAACTCTTATTGCTGTTGCTATGTGTCAAGTCAGTTCCAGTCTGGCACCACTCCTGGTTAAAATTTACAGGGAAAAAATATCAGCACTTAGAAAGAAAAAGAGGGAAAAAAAGGGTAGGGTCCTGCATAAGTGACCATGCCTGCTTAATTTCTTTGAGACAGATCACAGTGAGGAATAATGATTGCTCTGTATGTTGCTCAAGGAAGATGGGCTTTCTTTGTGGACTAGGCAGACAGCATGATGACTCTTTGTCAAACAGAAAAGATCTACCTGGCTTGTTTATCTGAGCCTCATGCCTTTTCAACCATGGATGAGCCACTTGGTCAGTATTGTGAAGCTCGGCTACCCCTTCTTTGTTGAAAATCATCAGGAAGTTTCATTTATCAGTGCCATCAATTCTAGCTGAAATTGTGAATGGCAAGAAATGTGAAGAGTCACAATTCAAGTCCCAGAATCCCTTGTGAAATGAAATGACACTATGTCAGAAGAGGATACAAATGTTATTTCCACTTTTAAAAGAAAAAAGAAGGAAGAAGCTGACTGTTAAGGCCTCCCCTGTTGAACAAGAAGCTGTGGGAGCCCCTTGTCTGGCCAACAAACTAAACTTAAGCTTTTCTCCCCATACAGGAGAGTACTAGTGTTAAGGATACATGCAAAACCATGTAACCAAGATTCTCCTTTGCCAAATCTGCATGTTCCTTGTAAACACTCTTCAATCTACTGGTCACCCTGATTGTTTCACATGATGCCACCTCTCATTCTGGGTTAAAGCATCTATAGTTTCATTTATTTTTCCTTCACAGCAACAATGGGCTCTGTTTTCACTCTATATTATTATATATTAACTTTGGAGAAAAGGGATGCTATGTGGTGTCAATTTAGAAGCCTCTTAACCCACATGTTTCTGATAGCATAGATCCAGCCCTTCAATTCAATGACTATTGGACTGTTTACAATCACCAGTTAATGCTAACCCCATCCAAAACAAGGTATCATTAATTTATTTCCATGTTTAAGGTACATCCACACTTTTTTTCAGTGCATATCACAAGTCTCATAAGTGGCCATCTGAGGCAGGATGCATCCTGTTTCATTTGGTGTTCTCATCAAGAGAAATGTGCACTTCCACATTGAAGCATGCTTCCAGGAATCTCTCAGAACAAATACTACATTCCAATAATCCCTCAGTAGAAAGGTTCTTTTTTAATTTTATTTTATGTTGGCTGCCCTTTTGCAAGGGCCACCTGCAAACTTAACTATTGTCGTTTTTTTCTGGCCAACATTACAAAGGATAGAATTAGAAGAGCCTCTCCCCAATTTCACCCCCCCCCCGGTGGCAATTTATTTGTTTGTTTAAACTTTTATCCCACCTATCTAGTGGTGAAGCCACTATTCTGGGTGGCTTACAATCAAGATATCAAAATAGACATAAAATAAAATTCAATAAATGGCATAAATTAAAACAGACAGGAAAAAAATTGACAAACAAGATTAGGCAAGGTTAACATTATGGAAGGCCTGAGTAAAAAGTCTTTAGTTTTCCCCTAAAACCGAGGAGGAAAGAGGCCTGTCACACCTCCACCAGAAGTGAGTTCCCCAATGACACGGCCACCACTGAGAAGGCCCGGGTCCTGGCTGTCCATTTCTAAACCTCCCTTGAGGTTACTACCTGTAACGTAATGGATTGGGAGGTGTGGGAGAGATGGGAGGTTGTTCTGAGGAAGATGTGCTCTGACAACTAGCGAGGTCCTAAATCGTTTAGAGCTTGGAATGTTGACATCAGCACCTTGAACTTGGCTTGGAAACATACTGGCAACCAGTGCAAACAGGACAGGATAAATATCATTATATTAATTGTTGTAGGTTTTTTGGGCTTTTTGGCTGTGTTCTGGAGTTTTGTCTTCCTAACATCTCACCAGTTAGGAAGAAGAACCTTCAGAACACGGCCAAACAGCCCGAAAAATCTACAACAACCATTGGATCATGGCCATGAAAGCCTTCAAGAAAACATATTATATTAATTGTTCTGACACTAGCCTGGCAGCTGCAGCTTCCAAACCACCTTCATGGGCACCCCTATGTAGAGAGCATTGCAATAGTCTACCTTTGGGATTACAAGCACATGAACCAGTCTTACGAGGTTCTGAGACAGAGGTGAAGGTATACAGTCTGCCTAAACTGCAAAAAGACAGACCTGGTCATGGCCAAGGTCTGATTCTCCATCGAGAGGATCCACAGTCACACCAAGATTACAAACCTGATCCTTCAGGGGGAGTGTGACCCCATCTAGACCAGGTAAAAAGCATCCTAATTGATCAGGGCTCCCACCTAACAACAGGGTGTTCTTCTTGTCAGTCTCAGCCTGTTAGTCCTTATCCAGTCCCTAACAGCAGTCAGGCAGCACTCCAAGGTCTGCACAGCTTCCTCTGTGAAAGATGAAAAGGAGAGATACAGTTGTGTGTCATCAGCATACTGATGACAGCGAACTCCGAATCTCCAAATGACCTCCCCCAGCCATCTCATATAGATGTTGAACAGCAATGGGGAGATGATTAACCCCTGTGGGACACCACATTGCAATATCCACAGGGATGAAACAGCGCCCCAAGCTGAACCCTCTGGCACCAACAGATGAGAAATGCAATGCTGGTTTGATGGTTCAGCCACACAGCTTCTTCCATGGGTGCCCCGGCTTCCCACCTCTGTGTCCACTGATGGGTGCCCACTCAGAGGTAGTGCCTGGAGGAGGCAGGGCTAGGAAGCCAAGCTGCTGCCTCTGAGTGGCCACCCGCCAGAGGAAGCAAAGCTCGGAAGCCAAAGTACCCATCTCTATTCAACAGGGATTGTCAAACAATAGCTTCAGAACAACTGAGAATTCATGTTGGTCTTTAAGCACAGCCATGATCATTGTGTAATAAAGTCTTCACACAAAAGAGTCAGCATGATATAGTTCAGTAATGATTTCTGAGCCAGCATAATTCTTATTATTTAATGAGAAATGCTTGTGACTAAAACGAGCTGAACAGACAATGCAATGATTTTATCAAAAGGCTGCATGATATTTTTCATGAAACGGCAGAGTACCCATTGTTGGTAGTATGCTATTCTAATGTTAAATATATATAGTTCCAATGCATTGTTAATATTCAGTCCTGGAACCTCTTTATGCTAGGAATGTTTACTAAAGCTGTCATGTTTAATTTTGACTTTGTGGTGCAAGCCTTTGATGTATCACCTTGGCTAATGGAATGCCCAAATAAATAAACCATTCTCCTTTAAAGTGGAAATAGAAAATATTAAATGCTATGAGAGCAATGCATGACGACAAAATGTTTCCCCTATGATTTATTCTTGTTCACTCACTTTTAGTCTAACATAGCATGTTGCAATAGATCCAGTAATACATTCAAGAAACAAATGCTTGATGAAATAGCACATCAAGGCCAAACTAGATATGTGTAACTTTCTCACAAGGTGTCTTTTAAAATAAAACTATAAATCTGTGTCAGTCAGAAGCAGGGAGAAGGTGAAGAGGGAGAGAGGTGCTTAGGTTTCACCTTACTGGCTATTTACAACTCAGAATCATCCTCCCCAAGCTGCTTTTTGCCATTTTAGAGCATGCAAGCAGATTGGTTCATAGCTTTGAGAATATAATTTTAATAGAAAAAAATGTGGGGGTTCAGACTCTCCTCTCCAAATTCACAGCTTCCTGCAGCAGCTTTTCATTTACTTTGGAATGTCGTATTGAGTGCCAATTGCCAAATCTACCTCATAAGGTGGATAGGAGGATAAAATTGGCCTCCCCTTGTGGGGAGGCAGGAAAGAAAAAAGGAAGATCAATACAACAGAGGAGATGTCTTCTAGTAAATTAAACTGTCTCAAACCACTAACCATTTTGCCCTTTGAAACCATAAGAGACTATTAAAGGCTTAACATACACAGAGTTCTAGCCACAAGTCTGGCTGCTGGATAGCTCAGTAGTTTAGCTGGGAGTTTGATTTGTCGTTGTGCCTCCTGAACAAGGGGTCTGGACTTGATGATCCATAGGGTCCTTTCCAGCTCTGCAGTTCGATGATGATGATGATGAAGAAGTCAGTGCTGAGGAAAATTGGGATAGAGTTTTCAGATGGGGCTCTATCTGTGTCCTTCAATTGCCAGGAGGAATAAAAATTTACCAGGACAAGAATCTGAGATACTTCAGAGGCACGTCCACTTCTTGAAGAGAAAATAGCTCTGTATGAACTCCTCCTTCCGGACTTGAAGACAGTGAGAGAAAGGAAGAGATAATATACATTATACAGCAAGCTTCCTTAAGCAGAGCCGGTTTAGGAAAATTGGCTAATTTTAAGGTGTTTTGTGAAAACTGTAAACATGTAAAAACAGTAGCTTCCCTCTTACTTTGTTCTATAATAGCATATTTTATTTTTACATCGATGCATGGGCTGTATATTTAGCATTATTCATCAAAGAAGCATCCCCAAGCAAATGCCAGTGAAAGGCTAATTTGAGGTTACACTATTTTGCAATCTGTATTATGATACTATTGTGGGGAGGGGAAAGGCATATTTATCTTCTTTAATTATGAGCATAGTCAAATATGTGCAACATTGGTATTGAAACTGAATGTTTTGTGTGAAAGGCAAATTGATTTTTACTGAACATTTTATCCCCCCACCCCCCGCTTGCATTAATGCTGAAAAACTGTTTCTGTTGAAACAGAATAGAAAGATTTTTAAAAGACTGCTGGGTCTTAGAAAAAAAGTAATTTTTATCATCATTTTTAAGAATTTGACTTTGAGAATATTACTGTGCTAATTGAAAAACCATTTGGAAAACAGTGTGAATATTCTTTTCATGCAATACAGCTAGATGGTGTTAATATCTCTCCCTCTATCTGTGGAGGAAAGTGGTGATTAGCTTAGGTGCACATTTTCAATTTAACTGTGAAACCTGACAGATGCTGTGTGCGCATAACTCATTGTATTAGTTGTTAATGCAATGGGAAATTCAGCCCTTGATGCAGGGATGCAATATGATAAAGAAAAATTATATATAAAGATTGTCCTGTCAGGCCAGTGTCTCCTCTGGCATTGATTGATGGGATTTTTGAAGTCAGGAGAATAGCAAGCAAGATCACAATTGACAGTTCTGTTTTTATTCCATTAGGATTCTGCTAGAGGCCAGGTCCTAAACTGGAATGAGCAGGAAGGGTTTGTGTTGGAGCAAGAGCTGAAGCGAACAGTTTTTTTAAAACTGTGTCGGAAATACAGCCAATATCAGGCCTATGGTTTATTGAAAATTATATGGGCAGGGCAGGTAGTTGTAAAACTGAAGATAGGAAGGACGTTGTCAGGACAGGAAGCCCTGGGTCAGTATCTTGTGGTGATTTTAACTGTCTTCTGCTGGAAATGGGAGTTTATAAATTGATCAAATGTTAACTTAAAACAAACAAAAGCAAAGCAAAACAGTGTGCTGCTTATATACTGTCCCATAGCACTTCAAGCACTCCCTGGGTGGTTTACAAGTTATTTATGCCCCCCTAACTCACAAGCTGGGTACTCATTTTACCAACGTCGGAAGGATAGAAGGCTGAGTCAACCTTGAGCCGGCTACCTGGGATTGAACCCTGGGTCATGAGCACAGTTTTGGCTGTAGTGCAGGCGTTTAACCATTGCGCCACGAGCACAGGTTTGGTTTTGTTGTATTTTTCAGTCCCACCCACCCCAAACTGGTCCCTGAAAATTAATAGTATCTAAATACAGTGGTGCCTCACTTAACAACGTTAATTCGTTCCAGCAAAATCGCTGTAGAGCGAAAACTTCGTAAAGCGAAATAAAAAAGCCCATTAAAATGCACTGAAAACTATTCAGTGCGTTCCAATGGGCTGAAAACTCACCATCCAGCGAAGATCCTCCATGGGGCGGCCATTTTTGGTGCCTGTAGAGTGAGAAATCCGTCCAAAAACACAGCGGGGAGCCATTTTGAGCACCCAGTGGCCATTTTGAATAGATTTATCGACCTTGGGCCTTTCTTGTCCACTAGTACAGTTATCTCTGGTAATATGAAGCCCTGAAGACATTATCGTGACATTTTGCCAGAATTTCAAGATAGGCTAATAAGTCAGATGCACCCTGTCCCAACACCCCCATAAATAGTAATCCAGATAAGGGCTGGTTGCTATTTGGTTGACTGTTATCTGAATTGTTTAAATAATATGGCAAACTAAGAAGCCTGCCACAAAACTGACGAATAGGTGTATGGGTGCCATTAGAGGAGGCCGTGCAGTTAATCTCCATTTAAAAATGGTATGTAAGCCGCCTAGAGTGGTCGCAAGACCAGATAGGTGGGATATAAATAGAATAAATAAATAAATAAGTAAAGCTGTACTGCTGAAATGTAATCATTAGGGTGGAATTTTTTGAAATGTTTTGATTTAAACCTCCATAATTCTCCATTCTGGGAGTTCTACCTCCCAGTTCTACCATATGCTTGACAGACATGTGGTTCCCCTGAGAGAAAAGGACTCAACTGGAAGGCTCTGAGGTGTGTCTAGGCCTAGCTCTGCCCAAAAGTCCTGTTTCTTCTCCAGTGCTGGTTGGCAGCTTTCTTCCTGAACAGTTAGCTAGGTGGAGCTAGGCCTAGCTGGCGCTTCCAACGGAGGCATTTCTCCTAGGTGAGTCACATTTAGGTCTACAAAAGTATCTCTCTGTTGGGCAGAACTCCCAAAATGGAGAAGTATAGGATTTGTATCTGAAAATCCCATATCTAGAAATAATTACTGAGGATGGGCTCAGAGATGTAGTCTTTATACCGAGTGTGTGTTTAATAGCATAGCTTCTCAGAAGGAGCTTTAGCTTACTCTCTCTTTGTAGGTTTCCCTAAGCAACCAGGGCTAATAGTGAGGGGAAGAAAAGATAAGAAAATTCTTTTTTTTATTTTGATAATTATGGGGAAATGAACATATTTTCTTCTTCTTTCCATAATAGAAGTGAACAGACAGATGCTCTCTTCCTGTTGTTTTCTGTTTTATCCAAAACATTTTTCCCGAAGTTTCTTCAAGTCCCCTGGTTGCCCTGGAGACTGACATTGTCTTGGCCCTCCAGAGCAATGCCAACAATGAACAGATGTCTTTGAACCAACGCCTCTGCATTTACATTTCAGATTATGTTGTTTCTAACTATATTAAACCCCTTCATGTATAAATAATATGACATATTGTTATCAAAAGCAGCAGATGTTACACTAACAAGCATATTTTCGTGTCTGGAACAGGGAGAAGTAGAAAGCGAGACAAGTGCCAGAACACAGAGCTATATCCTCAGGTTGAAACTGAACGATGCCCCTGTGCAGTGTTTACCACCCGGTCTCATGGAAATTGGTCAGAGTGCATAATTGCTCTCAGAAAAGCTGAGTTCCAGTTAGAACCCAGATTTCATGGACATACCAAAGAATGTGGAGAAGGTGTGCGCTTCCGAGCCCTTGCCTGCTATGATAAGACCGGCAGACTTGTGGAACCATCTCACTGCAACCATTCAGGTAAAATAGCATGCCGTTTGCGTGTGTAAAAAAAAAAAGAGAGAGACTTAGAGGCTGTTGTTGTTTATGTACCCTTTGGTACCAAAATAAGTTTGCTGTATCAAACATGGGTGCTGTACAAAACTAAAAAAACTGCCCGAAAAAACACAGGCCAGAATGCATAAATATGATTGTGTTAATTATACTTTCATTATGAGCTTAAAGAAAGTGATGTGCGAACTAGAAATCTACTAGAAAAACAAGAAGTGGCACAGCTGATGCAGAAGTCAGATCTTACATTGACAGAAATGAATACAATGTCAATGGGACACTGCCTTGCTAAACCTGCTCCCTGATCTCTCCTGACACGTTGGTTCATATCAGTCAGATCATACAGTAAGCAAAAAGAAGCAGGAAATGTGTGATGGTAGGGTGAAACATAGCTTAAGGAAAGCAGTTTTACTCAAAATACAGACCTACAAGTGCAGATGCTTACCAGTCATCCTACGCTGATTAGGAGTTTATTCTCTTCCTAGTTTCTCCTAGGAACTGCTTAAAATACTGTACCCGTTTTCGAGTGCTGACTGCAGCTGGTTTATGTCACAGTTTGCCAACTCCTTGCAATCTGAAGTTTAATTGGTATTGGAGACAAGGCCATTAAGTCTCATGGAACTATTTTCAAAAACTTGCTGCTTTTTTAAATAGTTTTCAAAGGATGAGGAAGATGATGACAGAAAAAAAGGGGGGAGTTATAGCTTGAATGAGAAACAGCTGAAAGATCAACACTCCTGGCTAACAAACCAGCTTCATAATCCTACCCTGTCATTTGCCCTCCAGGCTGGAATTTGTATGCCATTTCTACAGCCTGGTCTTCAGCTGTGGCATGTGCATGGCTTCTCTGTGGTTTTGCTCTTTCCATAATCAATGTACCTGCCAAGAAATCAATGACTGATTCAGCTGTTTGTGGGTGATCACGGAACAAAGGAAGGCTAATTGCCTTAGAGAGAGAACAAAGGAGTCAACATTGGATGTCCGAGCCAGTGGAGCCAACTGACAACACCCCAACGCTCTTTTATTTGCTTAGCATTATTACATAGTATGTTATGAGAGAGACAGATAGGATACTAGTTACCTAATCGTAACTAGGATTGGCTAAAATAACCCTTTGACCTTATGCTCTACCTCTAAGTGAAAGGACAGAATAAGAGGTTTCCCTGCCTGCCGACAGCTGCTGCATCCTGCCAGGAGTGTATGCGCGTCACTGGAACAGAATGCAGCTACAACCTTTAAGCAGAAGTTTCCCACAGCTCTTAGTCATATTAATTTCCCTAACTATGCTCTAGGCAAGCTGCCTTTCTAAAGGCACCATGTGAATGTGCAACTATTCAAGCATTTATCCTTTTATTTAAATCAAACAAATGAATGATTATTTCTGAAAACTGCAAAATGAAGGAAGAAGATGTCACAAGTGCAAAGAAGTTGGTTGGTTGGTTGGTTGGTTGGTTGGTTGGTTGGTTGGTTGGTTGGTTGGTTGGTTGGTTGGTTGGTAGGTAGGTAGGTAGGTAGGTAGGTAGGTAGGTAGGTAGGTAGGTAGGTAGGTAGGTAGGTAGGTAGGTAGGTAGGTAGGTAGGTAGGTAGGTAGGTAGGTAGGTAGGTAGGTAGGTATACCACCCAATTATTCGATCACAACTCCTATTAACCCATACCTTTGGCTATGCTGGCTGGGGCTTATGAGATCTGTAGTCAACAACATTTGGAAGGCCACACATTTCACAGATGACATGACTGTATTTGAATAAACGTAGATTGTTGTACATTTAAAAAAATCTCCTGAAAATAAGCCCTAATGAGTCTTTTTGGAGCAAAAATTAATATAAGACCCTGTCTTATTTTCGGGGGAACACGGTAGATGTGGACCAATGGTTCTTGATGCCCTGATCAAGATTAAGAATGAAATGGACTCCACCCTGACCTTCTGCCAGTCCTGCAAAGAAGGTAAATGTGCTGGTCATTTGGTGTGGTGTTCTGTGAAGTCACAGACTCAGACAGGCAGCAGGTTCAACAGGGTAGGAGTTTCACCAGCACAAGGACCATTCTAAGACTGTTTGGTTTTGTGTTTCATTTCACTCCAAAGCCTTCCTTTGATAGTCCATTTGGTTTTCAATAGCAAAATTTCTGTTGATTTGTTACAGACACACACAGACCCTCATCTCTGAGGTAAGGCCAGAGTAGAAAGCCAACATATTATAGTTGCATTCGTAGTTTTGGGGCATGTCATTATTTTCAGTGGAGTGGTTAAAAATAGTGTACAATTTCCTTCCTTTCAAATCAAGGGCGTATTATCAGCGTATATAAATTTTTGGGGGGGGTAAAAGGTAAAAAAGTTCCCTGACCCCTGGCGTAGTGAAACCAAGCAGCAGTAGAAGATGGGCAAGGTCAGGGGAGGCTCCTACCAAAAGTTTCTTGGAAGAGATGAGTCTTCAGCAGACTCCTAAAATTAGAAAGGGAAGGTACCAGGTGTTGCTCCCTCAGAAGATGGTTGCAAAGGATTGGTGCCACTGTTGAGAAGGCCTGGCTCCTTGTCAAAGATTTTCTGGCCTCCTTCGGCATGGCTACTCAAAGGAGCATGGCCTGTGAGGATCTGGCAGTGCAGGCAGATGACCTTAGGGAGAGTCATGCCCCCAAACTGTGAAAGTCTTTAGAGGTGAGCATCAGTACCTTGATCCAGGATGCAACCAGTAGCCAATTCAGGCAAGCCAGGACAAGGGAGATGTGATCAAATCTGCTCACACCTGCCATGAACCTGGCTGCCACATTTTAAGGACTTGTTGCAGTCTCTAGATCAATCTCAAGGGAAGCCACATATAGAGAGCATTGCAATAGTCAGTCCTGGAGATCATCAACACATGCATCAACATTGTGAGGGCGCCCTCGTCAATATAGGGACCTAGCTAGGCAATAAGCTGTGGTTGATTAAAGGCTAACCTGGACATGGCTGCCACCTGGGAATCCCAAGAGACAGCTGGATACAAGATTACTCCCAGGTTCCAGACTCAGTCCCTAAGCAGGAGGTCAACACCATTCAGTCTAGGAAGAGTGTCTCCCACCCCCCAGGAGGATGATCTCCATCTTATCCAGATTCAACTTGAGCTTGCTAGCCCTGTTTCATTCCAGCATTGTAGCCAAGCCCTTCCCCAATGTCTGGACAGCATCCACTGCAGAGGTGAAAAAGGAGAGTTAGAGTTGCACATCATCAGCATACTGATGATACCATACTCCAGGTCTCTGGATGAACTCACCCAGCCATTTCACATAAATGTTGAAAAGCATTTGGAAAATTGATGACCCTGAGAAAACCCCACCTATCAAGGGTCCAAAGGCCAACAACTCATCCCCAAGCTGTACTCTATGGACCCAGCCCTTGAGAAAGGACTTGAGCCAGCCTAACACCAAGCTCCTGATCCCCACTTCTGAGGGCATGCCCAGGAGGATACTGATGATACCAAGCTGCTGAAAGATCCAGGAGGACTAATAGGATGTGCGCTCCCCAATCAGCCTTTGTTAACAGGTCATCTTGCAGTGCAGTCACAGCCATCTCAGTACTGTAGTGTGGCCTGAATCAGGACTGGAATGGATCAAGGCAATGTTCATCCTCCAGGTAGAACTGGAGCTGCTTGTCATCATTGCAGCCGAAGATCCAGAACCTGAAGGGTTAACTGTAGCTGAGGAGAATACTGAGCGATTAGAAATACAAACACCTGAATCGCCTCCAGATTCTCCTCCCCCAGTAGACAGGCTGAGGGCCAGGCTTCGGGGAAGACTTATGACAAAAAGGTCAGAGGATTGTTTGAAGGTTGCCCGCAGAAACATCCAATCAACTAGCCCTGAGTTCTGACAGGATGAAAAGTCTTCCAGCAGTTCAAGGGCTGTTTTTTACTATATAAACAGCTCTCAGACGGCTGAAAGTCCATGGAAGCAACAAGTCAAACCTCTGGCTTGCATCCACGCTCCTGACAACCTTGAACCTTGTTCTCTGGACCCTTGGCTTTGGACTCTGACCCTGGACTACATTGTACATTTTGGCTTTGGACTCTGACCCTGGACTACGTTGTGTAGAGTTGGCTTTGGTATTTGGATATCGGCTCTGCATTCCCTGAATTCTTGACATAGGAATGGCTTATCGGACTCTTCTGTTGTAACCCCCGGGAACGTGACACTGCTCTGCCACCACCCTCCCTATCATCTTGACTATAAAAAGAATATTGTCAATAGATGTGCAATTATTAAGGCTATCAATCAGCAAAGTTGGTTGCTTCAGGATGGGTTAAATAATGGTCTCCTTAACCTGTGAGGGGAGGCAACCCCCGCCCCCTCAGGGAGGCATTCACAATGTTAACAGCCCACTCTAAAGAGACATCATTGGCAGCTTTTGTAAGCCACGTAGGGCAGGGATCAAACAGGAGATGTCATCTGGTGTCACTGGCCCAAACTGAACAGGGAAGATGTCTTGGGGATCCTCACAGGATCGACCAAGCTGATAGTGGGGGCAAGATCCAGTTGAAGTGCCTCAATTTTTTATATCAGATAGGTAGCAGATTGCTCACTGGTAAAATCACCAGGAGGAAGCTGGGGCTAAAGAGTATTGGTGAGGTTGCAGATAATCCAATTAAGTTTGGATTGCTGGTTTGAGACCTCAGAAATGATTCTGATTCTGTTCTTTCTCAGAAATTATTCTGTTAAAATTCCTTCTGGCCAATTTTAAGGCATTAGAACCATAGAATCATAAGATAATTGAGTTGGAAGGGGCCTATAAGGCCATTGAGTCCAATCCCTTCCTCAATGCAGAGTTACCTGACCTCCTGGTCAGCTACCAAGTTAGAGTCCAACGAGTCTTTACTCCACTTCCTCTCTAGGTGTCTCCTCAATAACATCATAACTTGAAGTTCCTCCATGAACTAGGGGGAAGATCAAACTCTAAGCAGGGATGGCATTTGGGACTGATTGTGTCAACTGCCAGGGCCACCTCAGTATGCCACCTGGTAACCTTGGCTTTAACAGAATCACCAGCCAGATCCACTGCATGCTCTCCAAAGGCCTTCCTGAACCCATTTGGGTCAAGAAGCTTCTGAGGGTAGAACATTTTAACAGGTCTGATCTCCCTGCGGTGGGAAGGTGTAGTCAAAAGGGTGGAATTAATCAGGAGGTTGTCTGTCCATGAGAATGGGAGGAAGCTGATGTTCTCCACTCTCAGACCATTCTCCACTTCTGCTGTCGAGAACACCAGGTCTAGAATGTGACCAGCAATGGCTGTGGCCACAGTGACATACTGGGATAGGTTTGTGGAGGCAGTGGATTCCATGGCCATACCCTAAAAGCCCAGACTCAACATGGACATTGAAGTCCCCAACTATCAGATGACCTCAGCACAGTCGCTGAGATGAACTTGGTCAACCCCAAGTCAATGTTATCCGTAACCTGTTTCTACTGCAAAATTCTCTCTCCTCAAATTAGACCCAGGGGTGAAAAGGCACATTTAAAACCAAATCCTTTCAAATTTAAGGTTGGTTTCTATACTCATTTACCCAGGTGTGAATTCCAATGAACACAATGGGGTTCATTTCTGGGTAGATGTATAGGTTTGCAAAATATATGAAAATACATTTCAGCCCCCCCCCCCCATACTGTACATCATCTATACATGTAAAGTATAGATTACTATTTACAGTCGTGCCCCGCTTAATGATTACCCCATATAACGATGAATCCGCTTCACGGTGATGTTTTTGCGATTGCAATTGCGACCGCAGAACGATGTTTTAAATGGTTTTTTTTTTTGCTTTGCGAAGATCAGTTCCCTGCTTCAGGAATCGATTCTTCGCAGTACGACGATCAAAACAGCTGATCGTCGGATTTTCAAAATAGCCACCAGGTGCTCAAAATGGCTCCCCACTGTGTTTTTGGATGGATTCCTCACTCTACTGGCACCGAAAATGGCCGCCCCTATGGAGGATCTTCGCTGGACTGTGAGTTTTCAGCCCATTGGAACGCATTGAATGGTTTTCAGTGCATTTCAATGGGCTTTTTTATTTCGCTTTATGATGTTTTCACTCTACAGTGATTTCGCTGGAATGAATTAACGTCGTTAAGCGAGGCACCACTGTATATAGGATGTGATATGATTGGATTGGACTGGAACCTAAATGATGCCTTCCCACAGAGGAAATAAAATACAAATAATTGTATGATATGCAAAGTAAACAAACAGTACTACATATATAAACAGTCATCATTTGAATGACAATATCAATAATAATGTATTTCAAAACAGAATTTTAGTTATCTCACTAGTGTCCAAATAACAATTAATTTAAAAATCATTACAAATATAATTAGCCAAATAAAAAACTTGACAAAGGAACAAAAAGCTAACCAGAAAGCCAATGTTCTTACTTCTAATATTCTTACATCCAGGTTGCCCTTTGAGACAATGTTACACACATACTTCTCATACAAGGAGTTTACTGTGATTATTAACCAGTTGCTGTCCTGTGGTCCCCCTTTCCACTATTAAATAAGATGGCATCCTTGCATAGAAAGCATGGCTCTCTCTTCTTGTATTTCCATCTACCAACAAATTTGGGCACTTCCTAGAATTGTGACAGAGAAATGCAGGTGAAAACAACCAGACCCTTGACAGCGGCTGGAATATCTGTCTCTACTCCTCCTGAGACCTGGCTAATTGTTCTGTAATTACTTTGAGACTTCGTTAAAGAAAAATAATGAAGTAAGATTGAAATAAAAGTGAAATATGGCATTGTGCTCCATCAGGATGTACTGAGCTCTGCCTGCAAAAGGTGTATATGTGCACACCCGTGCTTCAGCACATGAACAGTTAGAGACCCCTTCTGATTTTAGGTCTAACATCATATCTTGCTTAGCTAATGCATAAGCAAAGGCTACAGAAGGCAGGGGAAGTGAAAGAAATGCTGATGTGATATGTCCGTTATTAATATATAAATATGTTTGCCCCACCAGTTAAAAAACCCAGTGAGGTAAAGAAATAATTTTTCTTTTTAAAATATGTACTGCATCAGCAGTAGACTTAAGTCAGAAAAAGGTGTCCCCCGCCTTCTGCTGAGCAGGGGGAGTGATCAATTTTCCAATATTCAGAAGTGGCTCACTTATTAAGCTACTTCACAATATTGGCTTTGGAATGGTCAGACTTCCCTTTCGGAATGGCAGGAGCCATTTCTGTATGAACTGTCAGGCTTGAGAAAATCATTCTAATCATGCCCAACTGTCAAATTTGGGATGTGAGAGATGGCTCTGAGCAAGTCGGTCTTCCAGGTTGACAGCAAAGAGACTCACAGAGACAGTAGGTTCCTTCCCCAGCAGTGTATTTACAGACTATCTACAGCGGAACTATGTACATCAGTCATCAGACTCAATAATACACTTTCAGTAAATAAAGAGACAGCACTTCCGGCAGCAACTCTCCAATGCAACACTCCACACATCACCATAGTGTGTAGCACTTACATAGTTTGAACAACGAATCACTGGGCAGAGCACCTGATGTCTTCTCCCAGACATTACCTCATGTCCAATACACATTTCATGTGTCACCCCATGGATTGCATCAGCTTCATGTGCTGACTCTGTGGCTGCACCCCTGTTTCAAGATGGGTGCCTGTTAGCAAACTTTGGTTCATGTACTACAGAATAATTCCATATTGTGGGTCATAATATCCTGACACCAGCCATTACAAAGTGACCCATGCTAATGTAGCTGCCCCCACAGTTGTTACCCCAAAAAGATTCTGCTCATGCTGAGGAGCTTTTAAATATACGTTTTGAATCAGCTATTTACTTTGAATACTGTTACTTTTCGGTGTTTTGTGGAGGTGGGGCCTTCTTTCCTTTCCTTTTAGTCTGTGCTCATTCCTGTTTGCTCAGCTTCTTCTCATTTTGGGTTTTGTCATGCACTGCCTCCCTCTGTCAGCACAATATCCCCAATGGGAAACCTAGCTTGTTAGCAGTGCTGGTGTTGTGCCGATCAGTTGGAATGTAATGAGAACCCAAGCAGGGAAACCAAACAGAAGGGAGACAATATGAAACTGCTCAGTAATGGGAGAGTTCATTGGAGTATAACCATTTCATTCTTGCACTGACAGTAAATTCATGGAAGGCAGCTTCTTATGAATCTTTGCACACCCTTCCTCGATTTTGCCTTCTCAAATTTATGAAGAAAAAAAAATAGACACAAATTGTGGTGTGGGCAGGACAACCCTATGTTTTCATGGTCCACAGGCATTAATTTTAATCAAGTAAAACTCTTTCAGAAGCGTATGTTGCTCTTTCCCCCCCTGCTAATATAACTTGCTGGAAAACAAAATGAAAAACACAGAAAAAGCTATGTTGCCTGCAAAAGAATGCCTTAGCCCCTTCCTGAAGTAGATAAAATAAATGATCACCTCACCCATGTAATTATTTACTGTTTTTCACACATTTGGTATGCAAAATGCTTCCGTAGTTTTTCTTCTCATCCAGCGCCACAAATTATTTGCTACAGTATTGTACTGTATTGATTACACTTCTGTACTTAATGGCTCACGTTCCCTGGATGGTTCATAGATGGAGAAAAAATACAATATAAACAAGGCTTTAAAAATGCAAAGACCTCATAAGTTTAAAACAACAGAATAAAATCAAAATAAAACCAAGTATATCAGCAGCGTAGCAAGCTCTGAAAAGAACTTTTCAATTATTTTTTTTTCAAGAAATCTGGATGAATAAAAAGTCTTGGGAATTAAAAAGCACACTTGTCACAAACCAGAAAGCAAAATAAAGCATTTGTGACCAGCATGTCTCCCCCACCCCACCCATTGCTGTTCTTCCTTAAAAAAGAAAGAGAAAAGAACTCTAGGCTGGAGGCAAGGTATCTCATGGTCTTAAAAATTCCTCATTGAAGAATAAGGATCCGTGATGAACAATATTGACAGAATATCTGTGAAGATTTTCTATCTTGACAGGAGTAATGAATTTGACCAGTGTTCTTCCTGTCTGTAAATACTGACAAATACTGCAAAAACACTTGGAAACTTTGGTGAGCTCCTTTCAAAGAAAACCAAAATGGAATAACCACTGGAACATCTGAAACCAGTCATCACTTAGAGCAGTGGTTCCCAACCTTGGATCCCTAGATGATCTTGGACTAAAACGTCACCACTAGCTGTGTTGGCCAGGGTTTCTGGGAGCTGTAGTCCAGGAATATCTTGGGGCCCAAGGCTGGGAACCTCTGAATTAGAGAATTGCAGTACTCACAAGATGAGTGCCTTTGTATGCAGAATCATCCCAGTATAATTTTCCATTGTATAGAGAACAATTTGGATAGGGAGCTGGCAAGCTGGACCAATTTGACCAAGGAGTAATGGATTCCTACATTGAGCAGGGGGTTGATTCGACGACCTTATAGGCTCCTTCCAACTCAGTCATTCTATGATTCTCTGTCTTCCCCTGAGTCCTCTACCCAAAACAGATTACATTTGAGAAGACTATCCATTTCCTACTAAAAGATATAGAGATTGAGCGGCTGCTCAGATATTCCCTTCTTTGAAGCCAAGTTCTCCCTCCTTTCCTTTGAAAAACATACCAAAACATTTGCTCCTTGCATTGCATCTGGAATGGCTAATAAATACTGTTTAGTGCTTCCTCTGTTTATTTCACTGCTGGGTATTTTATATACTCATTCTTCAACTTCATAAAAAACAAAGGAAAAGAAGGGTGGGAAGGTGGGAACGTACTACTTATGTACACCTTGATGGGTCTGTAGAGAAATGGCACCAAGGTTAATTATTTGCTGTTAAAATCAGAACACAGAAGGAGAGTATTTCTTCTGATTCTGGAGCACCTCCGTAGTTGTCACTCTGCAATAATGACATGGAAGCAGGGGACAAGAGCACTCAGTTGTCACTGAACAGGAAGCCTATTTGCATAAGCAAAACAAATGACTCTGTTTATTTATTCTTCGTGGATAGACACAGTTTGCTTTTGTTGCCAGCAGAGGCCTTTTCAAAAAACAAAACAAAACAAAAAACTTGCCTCCTTTCAGGGAAATCACTGTCACCAACTTTTAAAGTGATACAGGGAATTCTTCAAAAGACTTTGGTTTCTGTGAGGTACCTTTAAGTTTCCTTCTTTCAAGCTGTTATAAGTGTGTTAATTAAAATGATGAAATACATTAGTAGTAGAGGCAAGTGAGATTAAAGCTAGTTAGATTGGATGTGTATCTGGTTGAAAAGCAGCTTGCATTGAAGGCATAATTTTTTTAAAAAAAAATGTTTCTCAGTGACACACAGTCATTTTAACATTCTTTTCTGACACTGTACAGATGCGAGACATTTAACAAATGCCAGATAAGCCCAGAAATAGCCCAGGAAACTCAAGCAATTTCTGTTAAGAATACTTTTCTTCATTACACTCTCTAAGGTTCACTTCTTGACCGTGAAGTGTTCTCTTTATCCATTTTCTCTGAAAGCCTTTACTTTTATTTAGGTTGGCCTGAAGCCATGGTTTTTATTTTATTTTACTACTTAAGAGTGTGAAAAGGAGAAGAATGTGGCTGTCGATACCCTTGTGCCACTCATCAACTCCATACTGAGTGTAGGTGTAAGTTTGCTTAAGATGTCTTTGATGGCACTTTTGCCTTTGGCTTCCTAGTCCAGTGAGAGTGATTTTTGCATATTAAGCCAGAGCAGCTAATACCTTTAAAAAAAAGCCGTGAGAGATTCTCCAGCTAGTCTGACTGCTAGCCCTATTCTACCACAAAGTCCTACCACTCTCTCATGCAAAAACCCCATAGGTTTAGCTGGGATCCTAGGTCTGTAGGTTCCGTCTCTTGTTTTCAATAAGTTTCACAGTCTTTGAACAGAGTCTGCCTAGCTGCTACTTTTGGTGCTGCTGATGGAGGGGTATAGATTGACAGAAGGAACTGGGAAATCTGGGGTGTGGTGGGGAATACAGGAGGTGGAGAAGGGAAGTACTTCATCCATAAATCCATTGCAAAACTTGATTTTCCATGGAAGAGTTATTCCTGGTGGATTTGCAACACCCTAGTTCTCCTTGCTATGTTATAGGTAGTTGGTGTGCAAATTACACAATTATTTATTGTTACTGTTCTATATTGTTGTATCACAGTTGAAACTGGACTACAGTGATGCCCCGCAAGCCAATGTTAATTCGTTCAGTGAAAATAGCTGTCTTTTGAAAACATCGTCTTGCGAAATGCAGTTCCCCATTGGAATGCATTGAAACCCATTTAATGCGTTCCAATGGAGAAAAATTGTCGTCGTTTTGCGAAAATCGCCCATAGAGAAACTGTTTTGCGAAGCGCGGATCAGCTGTAAAAATCGCTGTCTTGCGAAAAACAGTCCCGAAAACACCCATTTTGCGAGTCTTGGACTCAGCTGTCAAAATTGTCATCTTGTGAAAATCGGTCCTGAAAAAAAAAACCATCTTGCAAAGCATGGTCCAAATCATCGTCCAGCGATAATCGCCCATAGGAAACACTGTTTTGTGAAGTGCTATGGCGATCGCAAAAACTTATCGTCTAGCGAATTAACCGTTTTGTGAGGTAATCATCTAGCGGGGCACCACTGTATTGGGAAGTATCAGAGTTATGTTTTGCTGTTGCTCAATCTACAAAGATAGAACAATACAAGCAAAGGCAACAAAAGAAGACATGCAAGCAAACTGCTGATTTTTTGCTAAAAATTCAAATATAGTAACAGGTGCCTTTTTCATTGCGATTATTCAAGATAGGTCTGCACAGAGATAGGTCTGCACAGAGTTTGTTTTACAGTGTCTTATGTTAATGCAGTCATTATGATCCGTACTTACAATCTGCTATCACAGGGTTATAGCAATTGCTAAGCTAGTGGGGAATTTGCAAGCGTCAATGTAGTTATGCTGTTGGTTGCACATCAGAACAAAAGGTACAACTAGTGTTCAAGCAAACTAGGTGTGGATAGCATTATCATGAGTTGTGCCTCACCTTGTGGAAACAGTTGTGTAGTGTCTTGTGGAGAAAGTTGTCTGGCACTTTGCATCACAACTTGCAGGTGTAGAATCCAAGTTTTATATTGGCATTTGTGCAAATTTACAAATGGGCTTTCTGTGAGCAGTAGAAGTCTTGTACTAGCAAGCATTGCCAATGGGCAGTGATCAAAGGATGTTGAAAGTGGAAGAAAAAGAGGAGCATCCAACAAAGCAAAGCAAAGCATGCTGCTTATAATGTTTAAAGCATTCTCTTGGGCTGGGCAGTTTACAATTTAGTTATGCAGGCTACACATTGTCCTCCAAGCAAGCTGGATATTGAATTTCCCTTTTGGAAGGATGGAAAGCTGAGTGAACCTTAAGCTGGCTACCTAGGATTGAACCCAGGTCATGAGCAGAATTTTGACTGCAGTATTGCAGTTTAACTATTGCACCACGAAGTTCCATAAGGAATTTTGCAGATCTCGTGAAGGCTTTCATGGCCAGGATCTAATATGGTTGTTGTGGTTTTTTTGGGCTCCTTGGCTGTGTTCTGAAGGTTGTTCTTCCTAACGTTTCACCAGTCTCTGTGGCCGGCATCTTCAGAGCACAAAGTGCTGTCCTCTGAAGATGCCGACCACAGAGACTGGCGAAACGTTAGGAAGAACAACCTTCAGAACACAGCCAAAGAGCCCAAAAAACCCACAACAACCATTTGCAGATCCCCCTTATAAATTATGTTTTTTGTTTCAAAAGGACTGGAGGACAAATCCAGCCAATTACTACTAAATGATGTCTGCCAGGGCAAATGTTCTAATAGTGCCTTCAACCAAAGAAGCATGGCTGTGGCTATCTTTCTATATGCACACAGCCAGAAGCCTTTTTTTCTCTTTCTTTTTCAAAGCAAGGCATTTTTCTGCTGAAAGTTCATATCCAAGTTGTTGTACAGCCAGGAACAGAAGAATTGTATTTTATCAGAATTTGTGAGGAATTTCTTGGTAACAGGCCATAAGGGTTTTCTGACAAACTCCCCCACTCAGAATGGAGCCAGATAAAGATATTTTGCTACTTGACCTGAAGGATGAGAAAGATAACCCACTCCTTCCCCCCCCCCCGTTCCATGAAAGGAAGCAATTTAGACTGGTAGTTGAATCTTACTCCAGTACTGGCAACCAGACAGTATCCATCTCTTCTCCTGAGTCTAGGCTGTGTAGTTGTCCCCACTCTGTTCTCCTATACCCCACTTCCATCCCGTCCTCCCCAGCATCCACCAATTGGATTGTAGGTTGTAAATAGATGGTCTCCCTTCTGCTCAGTAAAAGGTGAAGAGTGGGGAATGAGAGGAGGCCAAGCTTTGACCTTCTTTATTCATAATGCATAATCGCAAAGTGCATACAAAATCCAAGTGGATCAGAATCTACTGGCAGTTGGGTGTAAAAGAATGGCTGATAAATAATGGAAGGCAGTGATTCTGCCTTTTCTAAATGGATCTGAAGTAAATAAGTGGCAAAGATAAAGCATTCATCTGCAAAGTCACAAACCAAATTAGAGTGCATTTTAAATTAGATCATTATGCAGCTTGGGAAAGAGCTGTAATAAAGAGCTATTGTGGAAGAAATTGTTGTAGCTATCAGTATGTTGTCTGGCTGCAGTGCAAAAGGTTAGCAAAATGCTGATACACAGAGTGGGGTTGTTGAAAAAACAGTACAAATGATTCCAAAACTCATAGTAGTTTTTGTACTTATCCTTGTGCTTTAGATTTCCCACTAGTATTAACTGGTTAAGGGTGTTCTAGTAATAAAGCAGGCGTATGTTAAGATAAGTTTGAAGTATCTAAGCTTGTTGTAAGCAACTTTAATTTAAAAGACACAAAAGTAAACTGCCACTTTGGTTGATAGTTTGAGCCTCACCTTTAGTCTTTTAAATTTGTCTGAAGATAGCAACAGTGTGAACAGTTTTGTTCTTTGGATTGAATCCAGTTTGGTCCTCTTTGAAAGAACGTGGCAAAGTTTTTTTCACTCCTGGTTAAAGTGTTGACAAGTCAAGATCAGATGCTACAGTAAACTAAGATGCGGCAGCGACAGATTGATCTTGTTGACCCAGTGATCCTGAGCAATGCTAATTGGACTTTTAGTAGCCTTTGGAAATGCAACCAAATTAATAGAGTCTGTTGAAGAGCCAGAGGCTTCTCATGCCAGCTTCAAGATATTTTGCCATTGGCTGAAATGCCATTTCCTTCTTCAGCATTACAAGCAAATTAAGCAGAAATTTCATTTCAGCATGAAGATATTCCTTAGCTCATCTAGCAAAGATGGAAACCTTTCCAATTGATTAAAAGTTGGTGACAAGAATGGCCAGAATTATGTTAGTTATAACTCAAAGAAATAATCTCTGATACATAATTATGCCTACTCTATAGGCATAAATCTCAGCTGTGATTTGACATAAGTTGTTGCAGGCATTTGCTATCACCCACCAGTTGCATGACTTAGCATGTAACAGCAAATGCTTATGCTGACTTCTTAAGTTGCAGCATTTCACAGGTGAAATTTGTGCCGATGCAGTTAATGCTAGCATATTTTTAGTACCATTCCAGCCAATCAATTGCAGAAATATAACTGTCACCATTTCACAGAAATATATAAGTGTCTCAATTGTAGAAATACGTATAACTGTCAAGAGAAGAGCTTTTTGTGTCCATTAAGTCAATTGAGTTATTTGCAGTAAAACAAAGCAAGAATTTTCTAGCATCTTATTGACCATGTCCATCCAGGAAAAAAAAAAGTAAAGTAGTACTACTACTACCCTTGCATTGGTAAGCTGATTAACACATGCATTTTAAGGGCATTTTATGTGGCTATGTTTTCATGGATGATAGTAAATTTAACCCAGTCAAAACTGCCTAGTTTTTAGAAAAGAAGTCTTTGCTTTTGCCATCCATACCAAGTCTTTAATTCCCATTTAATTGTTTATTTATAGCTCAGCTACTTTGTGTGTAGAAATCATGAGTTCCTCAAAATGTGGAAAATAACTTTCACACAATAATCACATGGTTCGAAAATATCTCAAACTCCATAGACAATGAAAAACAATTCCTGCATTACTTTCTAGATATACCGTCTCATGACTGATGGTTCTCAAGAGTATTCTCTTGCAGCACGATCCTATGCAGATTTCCTCAAAAATAAGTCCCACTGGATTGCATAGGCTATGCATTTAGGTAAATGTGGACAGATCTGTAGCCTCAGTTAGGTTGTAAGTTCTGTATTAATGTAATTCTCATTGTTCTTCTTTTGCTATGTTTTGATTTTAGGTTATGTTGAACAGCCTTGTGTGGTGCCTTGTCCATTTGATTGCAAATTAAGTGACTGGTCTGGTTGGTCTCCATGCAGTTCATCTTGTGGAACAGGAGTAAAAATTCGGTCCAGGTGGCTTAAAGAGAAACCTTACAATGGAGGACGCCCCTGTCCCAAACTTGATCCAAAGAATCAGGTGAGGTGTAGCAAGATATAACCTTCCCCTTGCTTGTGTGCATCCCTCGAAATGTGTATTTCTGTGCACACACATATTGTAATAACATTACTATTTCTTTCTTAAATTTTCTTCCATATTCTTGGGAATATATTAGAGTTCAAAGGAAATTATGAGTTAATAAATATATCAGATTTTGTTTGTAGGCCACAAATCACTTATCACAATCAATGAAATCAGTGAGACTGTTCTGGAGTGAGTGGGATTTCAAGCAGTTTATGAAGATTGATTTTTTTTTTTTGAAACAGGTGCCTGTGGTTCTTCTCCTCCCTACTCAATTTCACTCAGTTCTAATAAGTTTGTATCTGACAATTACAAGGTAATTTTCAAGTGTTTATTCAGTTAGGGAAAGAAACTGATGCACATGGGAATATTCAGATGGAAATTTAGAAGTAAAATGTTTTTCTATTAATGAAAAACTGTAGACATATATTATCCTTTCTACAACATGCATTAATCCTTTAGACGGGAGAATATATGGGTTCGTGCAATTTAAAAATTGTAATACTTTAAAGTCTACTGAAACAAAAATTAACAGTGTTTTCCTTTCTTCAGCTGCCTACTTCTAAAAAATTGTAAATCTTTGTTATATAATCCTTCTGTTTCCATCAAAGACATAATTTTACCTGGAAAGTCCTTCGCTCATTTTTGGCTATAGCTTATAGGCAGTCTTCAGTTCAGATAGCAAAAATTCAGAATATCCACCAACAGCCTATAGTTTGAAGGAGGGAATTGTCTCACCCTATCGTTACAAGAGCAGACACCTCCCCAACCATGACCCACCTCTTGACAATGCTGGCTGCAGCTACCACCAGTGGTTCCTCTCCTTCACCAAGTCTACCTTCTCAGATGCATTGTTACCAGTTACTACAAATCCTGATTCTTCTGTTCCCCATCATTCCTTCTGTCTGCTTGCCAGCCAGGCAGATAGCCAGTGAATCAGCACTTCATGGCATGTACTCTTCCTCCTTCATACTATAAACATTGCATGGGTGGTGCTTGCAATGGGGAAGAAGAGGGACAAGTCCAAGTTGGGGGGGGGTGTCTCAGAGGATCCTCACTGATCCTCACAAGTGCCGTACTATGTTGACACTTGATACTGGCCCTGCCTGTACAATCAGAAAAAAATAGTCTAAAATGTTGCTTCTACCTCTGACCATGTGGAACTGTTCCAGCTTAACGTGGACTAGAGCCCACTCCATTGCTGTGACGAGGGCCAAGAAATCATGCGTTTCCATCTACATTGCGTCTGCCCAAAGTCAACTGGCAGAGCTCTTTGGAGGGACATAAGGTGGCCCTGCTGGTCTACTGATAATTGATACATCTTATTTTGTGAAGTCTGAGAATGTAGACAGGATCCTTAGACAGATGAACGCTTCCATGCTTGTGCTGGATCCTTGCCCTTCCCCTTTCTAGGTCCTAAAAGTAGCCTGACCCAAAGAGTCAGGGAAGTGGTAAGTGCCTCTTTGTAGCAAGGTAGCGTTTCAGTTTGCTTTAAACCAGGCTTTGGTAAGACTTCTTCTCAAAATGATTCCCCTACATTCCAGTCCACTGGATAATTACTAGCTGGTTGATACTGGAACATGTGGTGACCACAAAATATTCTGTTTGGGGCAAGATACTGGAGCATGCCATGAGTTCCTGGATGAGACACGTGATCTAGATCCATTTCAGTCTGGCTTCACCCCTCGTTATAGCAGGGAGTTGGTTTGGTTCCCTGCATGGATGAGCTATGTTGGGAACTGGTCAGAGGGAGTGTGCCCCTGTTAGTTTTGTTAGACCTCTCAGCAACATTTGACAAAATTGATTATGCTACAGTGGTGCCTCAACTTCCGAACTTAATTGGTTCCAGAACTTCGCTCATAACTCAAAATGGCTGTAAGTCAAAGCACCATTTCTCATAGTAATGCATTAAAATACAATTAATCCGTTCCAGCCGAAGAAAAAAGTCACACACAGCCCCCCCCCCAAAAAAAAACCATTGCAAGACCCAACGGAAGGGGAAAAAAGAAAAGCAAACAAACTCTGCAAGACCCATCGGAAATGCAAAAAAACCAAAGCAGAAAGAAAACAAACCATGCTAGATCTATCAGAAATGCAAAAAAAGAACAAAAAGCAAACAAACCATGCAAGACCCTTTGGAAATGCAAAAAACTAACAAACAAACAAAAACAAAGCAGAAAGCAAACAAACCATGCAGGACCCATCGGGGGCTGCCTTTGAAGACTGTCCAGCAACTGCGACTGGTCCAGAATCGAGTTGCACAGCTGGTGAGCGGTTGGGCCACTAGGGGACATATCAAGCCACTTCTGATTAAATTACATTGGTTACCATTTGCTGCTTGGCCCGAATTCAGAGTGCTTGTTTTGACATATAAAGCCCTAAACAGCTTGGGCCCTGGATACCTGAAGGACCACCTCCTTCCATATGAGCCTACCCAGCAGTTAAGATCTAGCCAGGGGACCCTTGTGAAAGAGCCATCCCTCCAGGAGTTAAGAGGGATGGCTTGTAGACAAAGGGTCTTTTTGGCAGCTGCCCCCAGACTATGAAACGCCATCCCAACTGAGATTTGTCTGGCGAAGACGCTGATGACATTTCGGTGCCAGGTCAAAACCTTCCTGTTCCAGAAGACTTTTAATTGAAATAATATCAACTGTGGGTCCTGGTGGCAATTTTTAGAGTATCTATTTTATTTGTATTTTAATTGTTTTATCTTTTTATTGTATTTTTATTGTATTTTAATGGTTGTAAGCCTTCCAGAGACCTTTGGGTAGAGTGGGCGGCATATAAGTTAAATAAATAAATAAATAAATAAATAAATAAATAAATAAATAAATAAATAAATAAATAAATAAATAAGACCCATTGGAAATGGGAAAAAACAACAACCAAAAAACAAATAAACGCTGCAAGACCCATCACAGCATAGAAACATAATCCCACCACCCAGCTCAAAACCACGCTGCCACCCCCACCCAGAACAGTTTTTAAAAAGCAGAAAGCATCACCTTACCTTACCAGGCAGTCCGAAGCCTCCTCCGATCGCACTCTAACTGCTGGGGTGAAAGAGCTACAAAGAAGCAGCCTCTTCACCACCAACGGTTAGTAATTTGAATTCCCCGCCTTTTTCCCCTGCCGTTTTCTGCCGTAACTGGAAGCTCTGGCCACAAGTCGAAGCAAAATTTTGTGGCTGGAGCTGTTCATAACTCAAAATGGTTGTATGTCAGGACGTTCATAAGTTGAGGCACCACTGTATATCCTTCTGTGTCACCTTCCTGGAATGGTATTGTGCCCTCCATACTCTCTGAAAGAATCATCTCAGAAAAGGGTACCATAGAATTCTCTTCTATCTCTCATGCTACCTAATTTATACAGTATATCACAGAAGTGAGTACACCCCCTCACATTTCATAAATATTTTAGTATTTTGACATGACAACACTGAAGAAATGACACTTGGCTACAATGTAAAGCAGTGGGTATACAGCTTGTATAACAGTGTAAATGTGCTGTCATCTCAAAATAATGCAACACATGTCTAAACTGCTTTAGTACTTCGGTTTATGAATTTAATGCGTTCTCCAGGACATTATGTAATGCGAAAAAATTGTCAACCAAAACGCGGTTTGCCATAGGAATGGGGGCAACACTATAAACCTCCAGGCACAATGCATCCTGGGGAAACGTCCTTTGTACTGCAGAAAATATTGTAAACCAAGGCATTATTTTAAATGGATTTCCATTCATAAATCGAAAATTACATTAACCGAGGCATTCGTAAACTGAGATACTATTGTACATCCCTAAGTGACAATGTTCAAATTCGGCCCAAGTAACTGTTTTCCCTCTCTGGTGTCATGAGACCCGTTAGTGTCACAAGTCTCAGGTGTGAAGGGGGAGCAAGTGTTATCGCTCTCACTCTCTCAGACTGGTCACTGGAAGTCCCACAAGGCACCTCATGGTCATGAACTATCTGAGGATCTGAAAAAAACAATCGTTGTTCTACATAAAGATGGTCTAGGCTATAAAAAGTGTCAGAGTCCAGCTCTAACATCAGTAAACGGGAGAGTACTCTGAAGAAAGACAATGGAGACTGCAGTCAGGGATTCAACAACGAAGCATGCTCGGTCGTGCCTGTAGGAAAAGCAAAACTCTCTTTGGCCACGCCCGGCACCTCCTTTTATTCAAAACTCAGGTTACACAGGAATATTACAACCAATGAGGCATCAAATATGTTCTGCCTAGCAACGACTGACACATACATGAATTAACTATATTAAAGAGCTAGGCATTCGGCTGATGTATTCTGCCTACGTGACCTCCTTGCTCAGCTTTAATGGTCAGCAGACTCCCACAAAAAAGATTGCCAAAACCCTGAAACTGAGCTGCAGCACGGTGGCCAAAACCATACAGCGGTTTAACACAACAGGTTCCAACTCAGAACAGGCCTCGCCATGGTCAACCAAAGAAGTTGAGTGCCCATGCTCAGCGTCATATCCAGAAGTTGACTTTGTGAAATAGATGTATGAGTGCTGCCAGCATTGCTGCAGTGGTTGAAGGGGTGGGGTGGGGTCAACCTGTCACACTGCATCAAATTAGTCTCCAGGACTGTTGTCCCAGAAGGAAGCCTCTTCTAAAGATGATGCACAAGAAAGCCCACATACAGTTTGCTGCAGACAAGCAGACTAAGGATATGGATTTCTGGTACCATGTCCTGTGGTCCGGTGAGACCAAGATAAACTTATTTGGTTCAGATGGTGTCAAGCGTGTGTGGCAGCAACCAGGTGAGGAGTACAAAGACAAGTGTGTTGTGCCTACAGTCAAGCATGGTGTTGGGAGTGTCGTGGTCTAGGGCTGCATGAGTGCTGCCAGCACTGGGGAGCTACAGTTCATTGAGGGAACCATGAATGCCAACATGTACTGTGACATACTGAAACAGAGCATGATCCCCCTCCCTTCAGAGACTGGGCTGCAGGGCAGTATTCCAACATGATAACGACCCCAAACACTCCTCCGAAATGACCACTGCTTTGCTAAAGAAGTTCAGGTGATGGACTGGCCAAGCATGTCTCAAGACCTAAACCCTATTGAGCATCTGTGGGGCATCCTGAAAAGGAAGGTGGAGGTGTGCAAGGTCTCTAACATCCACCAGCTTTCTGATGTCGCCATGGAAGAATAGAAGAGGACTCCAGTGGCAACCTGTGAAGCTCTGGTGAACTCTATGCCCAAAAGGGTTAAGGCAGTGCTGGAAAATAATGGTGGCCACACAAAATATTGACACTTTGTGCCCAATGTGGACATTGTCTCTTAGGGGTATACTCAATTTTGTTGCCAGCGGTTTAGATATTAATGTCTGTGTTTTGCATTATTTTGAGGGGACAGCACATTTACACTGTTATAGAAGCTGTATACTAACTGCTTTACATTGTAGGCAAGTGCCATTTCTTTAGTGTTGTCACATGAGGAGATAATACTAAAATATTTATGAAATGTGAGGGAGTGTACTCACTTCTGTGATATACTGTACTTGGAACTGCTGGGAAATGTTGCCTGGACATTTGTGGTTCAGTGATAACACTCTGATGACACCCAACTCTATATCTCCTTTCTGTATAACTTCAAGGATGCTGTTTTAGTTCTAAAGCTGTAATGGACTAGATGGGTGAAGCATACCAAAGCTTGGATGCTCCTCATCAGTCAAAAGGGAGATCAGAGAATATGGATTCAGTTTTTGCTGAATGATCCACAGCTTGGATGCCCTTCTTGCTTCTTTTCTGAGCCTGGATGTTCATGTTTTGCCAGTGTCCAGGAGGTAGTTGCACAAGCTAGTGTGCTGGCTCTGTTTGTTCCTTGCAGTATCTGATCTGATTATGGTGGAACTTGCTTGAGTTACTTCCTGTTTGGTTTACTGTAACACACTCTGTCTCCGAAGGTCCAAAATGCTGCAGCCAGACCTCTACTAAATGAAGCTGGTTATAAGGTGCCCATAACTCCCATCTTACATTACCTCTAGTGACTGATGGTTTGTTTTTGGGCCCAGTGCAAAATGCTGGTTATAACCTATTGGTTTCAGGCTATTTGAAGGGCTGTTGCGTCCCAAATAATCCTTCTTGGCTTTTGAGGTTGTTGGATGTGATGTAGTTCAAAATGTCTGGAGTAAATCAAGTGGCCTCCTTGGATCTGAACACTATGGCTGGAGGTCAGTCAACCATAACTTACAGAAACTTCCGAGTTTGTTAATTTTGTAGCAAGAGACAACTTTGAGCCATAGCTTCAGTTTTCTTTTAGCCAAATGTGGATTCAAATCCACCTTAAAGTGATTCACATTATTTCCTTTTCTAGGTCTAGGTTTAGACAAATCTTTTGAAAAATTGTTATTGCTTTCTGCACATTAAAATACATTAGCGGCAAGGTAATAGAAACAGAGCCGAAGGAAATATGATAGAGGAATGCTCAATAAGATAAATAATGCCCATATCTCAGTATTTTCCTTCCTGGATCTGGGAGATCAGCAAAACAGGTAAAATGCAATCCCTGTTTATATAATATGCAGAGGATAAGTGCCTGAAGAAAGAGTGAGTCACATTATCTGCAAATACTCTTGCAAAATGTTTATGTGAAAATTCAAATATCTTTCTCTTGCTAGCTTCCTAATTGTAATCGTTTTAGCAATTCTTTGCGACTGGATTTCTCATTGTTTTATAGTGGACAACCCTTTTGGGAAATGAGAAGCTGAGGGAGGAACATAATAGCATATTGTAAATTCTCATTAAGTGAGACACATGGAGTATGTGTGTGTGTGTTTGTGTGTTGAATCATGTTCATGAATAACCAATTACACAATTTCGTTGGATTCAAGTAGCTTCTGTGGCCGCATGAGAAGTAGAAAAACCAGAATAAAAACTATGCTAGCTTATTTTCTGCTTCACTGTGCAAATTGTCCCTAAAGCGGTATAGTGAAAGAGAGTGGTTGAGAAGTGGGTATAATAACTTTAGTGGATAATAATTGTGTACGGATATTCTTTTTAAAAATTGACAGCAGCTCAGTGACCTTCAGGCATTGGATCATGTCCAGACATCCTTTTCTTCGCCATTGCCGTTGCGTTCAGTACTTCCAGGCTATTTTCATTTGCCCACAACATATTCTTAAGCCCATAATAGGACTTGTGCCATTGGAAATGCTTTCCATTGAAGCACAGCCACCATTATTTAGAACCCAAGAGTTTGTGTACATTAGAGATTTGCAAATAAACGACATGCAAGCATGTTTCCCCTCTTGGCGATAATCCAAACTCTACACTCAACAAGTGGAATCAGCTTGTTGTGGCATCCCCATGAAGAATTTCCAGCACTGACACACTTTGCATGGCTAATAGTGCATGGCTAATAATGGGGTGACATGGAGCCTTTGGTGTCACTCAGAAGAATAATCTGTAATGGATCCTGGCCGTTAAGCATCTTTTATAGAGGCATATGCTCAAGTTTCCTTAGTATTTCCTTATTAAAACACGATAGCATAGCAAGCTGTTGCTAAGCACATAATATGCAATTTTTAATAATGGGAGATTAAATAAGAGCTCCAGGGCTTTATTGCTTGATTATTCCTTTCTGTGATTTTAAAGTCTGCAGTATTTTTAACTCACATATTCCCAGGGGTTACAGCTTACTTTACAATGCATGCCTAGTATGAGATTGCATTCTAAATGAAGGAAAAAAACCCATATATATTGTATATAAGCTTAATTCTTAAATTCTTCACCTTTGTTCTTGTTTAATACATAAAACCATGCTGGTATGGTGACTGGCAAGTTATTTTAGAACTTGGTAGGTGGCAGAAGATTAAACTACTTGCAATTTTATTTTCTTGGATTTATATCCCTATACCACACCCAGTGAACTTCTTATTCTTAGTGATATTCTTATCTCTTTTTTTCCTTTCTGCTTGCTACTTGTGAGGGAAACCAGATGCTGAATTAGCATGGATCCTTAATTGATCCATCAGGGATCTTCTGTTGCATGCATTTATTTTCAATTTGTATAATGAATCGTGGTGTCATCATGGCTGAAGTTTTCTGTCCCAGTCTTGAGAGTGTCATACGTAAAGTTTAAAATCACAATAGTGAGGATCCCAATTGTGTCATGTAGCATAAACTGGACAGTGCGCAAGTGGTGTTTCCACTGACTTCCACTGACGTCTGTCTTGCATTCAAGTGTACTTCAGTTGTGCATTTAGTCAGAGATTTGCGCATGCAACAGATGGCTAGAAAACTGCGAAGACTGCTTGCATGATTCACTTAACTCTCATGATATTTTACAGTGGTCCAGTAATGAGAAGCAACTGTTTACATGCTGCCCTCATTGCAAGTGGAGGTTAAAATAAGGAGACAAGTTACCAGTAATTGGACTGAAATTGAGTTACATTTATGAATATAAACTGAGATCAAGTAGAGTGTCAGTGTAGCTAGCTTAACACATAAAGGAAGAAACTCAGCAGCCATAACTAATGGGAAAGTCAACACTGGTCTTGGATAGGTAATAGACTAAAACATCTCAAAATTTACCAATTTGTTGGTGCAGGGAGAAATTATAGTCTCACCCATTCCGCCAAGCAGGAACTCCCAAATTGATCAGCCAGGCTGATCCCAAGAGGGATCATTATCAGATACATGGGTCTCATTGTCCTGAGCAGGGATCACCAGTGTCATAAATGTGCCTTGGGGTACTTAATCTTATAACCTCCCCCATCTCCAAATTACCTGCACATACCTGTCACAAGCACTTGACAAGCCTCCAATTAATTGATCACCATCCCTTCCAGGCTTCTGTTTACTGACCTTTATCAAAAACCTAGGACTAACCATAGCACATGTTAAAGGAACCCTTCCATCTATATATTGATTTGCAAGCTGTCTTGGTAATATAATTAAGGATAGATGGGTTTGTTTTATGGACAGTTTTAATTTTGTACTTCACCCGTGTATCCAAGAATGGTTTCCTGACATTCCATTTACTACTACAACCCAGCTCTTTATCAACTAAACTATAACTTCTGAAGCTTAACAGTGCCTCGATACAATTATCAGATGTATAAACCAAGGGTGAGAGATCTCCAGAGTTCCAGGAGTATAACATACTCATTACTGTGCCTTGGAGGGCTGCACCTACTCCCATGACCCCATTCTCCAAAATTCTTACAAAAATGAAGGCTTTAAAGCCCCTTTGTTTTTTCAAAATTATTAATTATTTTTTGGGAGAGTGAGGGTCCCAGAGATGCTGAGGACCCCAAACATGTCAAAGTTGCCTCCGTGGCCCTGATAGGACTCAAGACAGGTATCTGAGGGAATTTTTAAAGAGGATATGTGAGAGCATGGAGTTATGGGATACTGAGGGCTGTGTCTGGGCCCAGAGGAACTCCATATAGCATCACCCCCTTGTTTTCAGTCAAATCAAAAACCCTAATTTGAAGCAGGTATGTGGGAAAATGCCTGCAGCCCAAAGACTGGAATGCTCACCAGACAGAAGGAAACCCACAAATTGCTTTTGCTGCTGGTTCCTTGGGGAAGTCCTCTCCAGCACTTTTATTTGTTCATAAGTAGAGATGGGTGTAACAAACTGGATGTAACAAGGGTCCAGCCCCTAGGGCCGGACCATCCACTCACGTGTCTGCTGCTGGCGCAGGCTCTGCTCTCCCTTTCAATCACTCCAGAGCTCCCAGTCAGCTATCCACTCTTGGCAGAAGAAGGGAAGACAAGTCTCCCTGCCAGGCTGATGAGTGGATAACCAACCGGAGCTCCAGAGCAATTGGAAAGGAGAGTGGAGCCAGGACTGGTGGCGGATGCATGAGTGGACGGTCCGGCCCCGGGGGGTGGGACCCTTGTAACGTCCATCTCTGCTCATAAGCCACCTGCCACTTGGTGGCTCCCTTTTGAGCATTTCAGAATTTAAGGTGAAAATAATGAAGCAATTATATAATTTGTGTCCAGAATAATATAAGTCAAAATGACAAAGAGAAGAAAAAACCCTCTCTTAATTCAGTTTTATTTACTCACAGCCGTACACTTTCCACCCTACTCCCCAGCCAATGCCAAGACCTCAGGCCACTCATGACAGCTCTCTGGATCAGTAATCCATCAGCATTTACAGAAAGCTTCACTGCAAATCCTTTTCCTCTCTGGAAGGAGGCAGGCAGCTACACAAATTTTCAGAAACATCTTAGAAAAATTAGCACAAGGATGGTGGCTGAATTTTTCATCCTACTTTCAGTGCAATTTCACCAAAATTAGAAGAGGAACTAGGGAAGGTCAACGTGCCCCAAAGAAAGAGTTATTATTACTTCACCTCAGTTGCTGAAGTTCAATTAGTTTGGAGTAGTATTTTCAAGGGGGGGGAGTTTGGTTCCTGCCAAATCTCAGATGAACAGTGTGCCATGTTGCTTGACTTGCCTGGGTTGGGTGTCATAAATCAGCATGACAACAGCTAACAATGAAATTATTCTCCTGCTTTTGTCTAGGGAACAAAGGAGCACAGCAGGATTGATGTCTTACCTGCCCTTTGACAGCAAGTTTACTTCTTTCTTTCCCCCCATCTTAGGTGTTCAAAACTGTACATGGAAGCTTCCAAATTATACACATTCCTTTGTAAATATCTATCTTCCTGTCCTCAATGGCATCCACATACCTCTGGCCAGTGTCATACCATTGCTTTGGACCGACCAGCATGTTCCCCCCCCCTTTATTTTGTAAACCCATTATGTCAGATTGGTTATCAGGAACTTTTGGATAGCTCAGTGGTTTAGGCATCTGTCTGCAGAGCCAGAAGTTGGCACTGTGCCTCTTTGATGGGGGGCTGGACAATGATCCACAGGTCTCCTTCTAACTCTGTAGCTCTAAACATAATGTGCTGTTTTTGTTTCCAAAACTGAACTCTGGCATCTAATTGAATAGTTTGGCTTCTTGCAGTTAGTTTTTGTACAGGCTTCTTTATAAAGATTTTATGAGTTCACACAGCAGTAGTATAAAAATAACCAAATCAATAAACTGCTGAGATAAAACTAAACTGAAAGATACATTATATATATCTATATCTATCTCTGTCTCTTAGAAACCCTAAAATAATAACTACAAAAGTAACTTAGACATCCAAATAATCACAATGATAAACCTTGCCTCCAGGCACAAAAATGATATTAACTTATTTTTATTTAATGCTGAAGTAGGCAATTGAGACTTAACAAAGTCAGATAGGTCACCTGGCACAAGTTCAATTACTCCTGTTATCCTCTGTTAATATCCACAGAGAAGACCTTAGCACATCAGTGATCCATCAATACTTAGATCATAACCTCCAGGCCAACATACCCTCTAATTTTCTGTCCTGCTGTGTGGGAGCTTCACTCTGTGTGTGCGGGGTTGGGCAGGGCTTCATTCAAAACAGGAAGTAAAGAAACCAGCTGCTGGTTGCCCATGCACAGCCCCGCTAGAGCTCTGGTGAGCGCGCACACACACACGTACAGCTTAGAGGGAATGCTGCTTCAGGCTATTTCAAAGTCATTACAAAGGCTGAAGGGGAAGGTGTGAGATAGTATGGAACAGCTTCCACCTGTCTCTCTATCTTTCTGCACTGGGATGAGCAATGTTGGTGGGTCCATGGACCAACTTCTTGCTGCCAGAATCTGCCAGAATGGACCCAAAAATTGTCAGCTTCGCACTGCAATAATACGCAGAGTTATCTGATTGAAGACACACACACGCTCTTCTTCTGTAATAAGACACGTGTATTATACAAATATACAAACTGGCAGAACTTCGGCGTAGCAGGCAAACAATAGGCAAACTGGCATAGAGGATAGTAGCAAGAGAAAGAAGGAGAAGATACATTAATATTCATACTGTTCACTTATATACAGTTACGCAGCTTCTTCTGTCCAATCACAGGACGCATTACATTATCTTCTTCATGTGGGTGTCACCACTTCTCCAGGCATTGCATCATCTTCTCCTCTGTCACAGTGACTCAGCAGTCACACAGCTGTTCATTATGGCAGCTCATTAATGTTACATTTAATACATGTTCAGGCCTATAAAATTACAATATTTTGACAAAAATGCCACATATTTTTGCAAAAAATGGAAAATCTGGGAGGGTGAGAAATGCTTATTAGAGCAAGAGGACCCAGCAATCTATTTAAATAATGACTTCTTGTTCTTGGAGACTTCTGGGATTTGCAGTTCTTTCTCTTTTTTGCTGGGGACGATGCTTACCATGGTGATGACAATGATGATAGTGATGATGGTGATGATTTATACTAGGGAGGGAGGGGAATGGGGTATGGAAAAATAGATGTGGGAACCACACATCGCTAGGACTGTACATCCGCCAGCTTTGTTACATATGTAAGACTGTACATTTGCCGTCCTTCTTACACATCTGAGATCACAAGGAATCAGAGACAGGGGTAGTGGAACAAATCCAAAAGGTACTGCCATCGTGTTATTGAGGAACTGCAAGTGGACTTATCCATTCTGGGACAACATAGTCTACTTCAAAAGAAGGACTGGTTGATACTCATTCATGCATGTTTGTTTGCTGGGGTGGGGAAGATTAGCGCAGTACATTTTCAAGATGAACTTCACTCTTTCTATAATGATGCCAAAAAATGTTCTCTTTAAGAAAATAACTGGAGGAGCAACAGCAGTCACTCCAGTTGCTAGCTAACAATTATCCTGTGCACCAACTGCTTAATACATTGGTCACCTACTCTGGCACTTTGGCAACAGTCCAATAAAGTTAAAAAGAATGTCATATTTTCATTACTTTCCTTGGGATCTCTCTCCATGGTGAGTGAGAGCATAACTCAACTAGCCAACTAGGAATGTGACATATTTCTAAGTTGTCAGTATTAGATGGAGAAACTCATTAAAAGTTTAGAAGCCGATCCCAATTACAACTTAGAGTGGTTGTCAAATGTCATAGCCATGACTGAGGTGTCAGGGAAATAATTTCTCTATAGAGAGAGGCAGTTTGGTGGTATAATGGCCAAAAATTCATTGCACATAATAATATTGAGACCTTTTACTGCCTTTACATGTTCTCCATATCAGGGCTTATGGAATGCCACTGTAGATTTTCAGTACATTGAACTTTCTCCTTGAAGTTATGGGAATGGGGAGTCTTCATTTATATCTATGACATTTTTCTGACTAAGTTTCACAGTAAGCAATGACACAATTTGCTTGCCGTTAAGTGTAAGACTTCCAAGGGTATCACTTGGCATTGTTCATAATCTGAAGCTTATGATATTCAGGGTCATCTTTTTTATTCTGTATTGTGTTTGTGTGTGGGGGGGGGAATACCATTTGCAGTGCCATGCACTTGCTTTATTTATTTATTTATTTATTTGATTTCTATTTCTATATACCCCATTAATACAAGCATTGCCCTGGACAGTTTAAAGTTTAAACCGTGCTTTTCACATTAGCCGTATGTGGGCATTCGGTGGAATGTTAAATGGGTGTCAGAGATACAGACATGCTCCTGAACATGCCCATGCACTGAGTAGTAGCATAGATCTTTGCACTAAGTTCAGTGAAGAAGGCAGCGTTGCGGACTGCAGGAGCTCTAGCCATGTTTAGCCGAACATGCTGATGGAGCCATGAAGCAGTGTTCAAAGCAGGAAAGTCTCATTTAGTTCTGGTTTATAGAGACATTCAGGGATGGCGATTAAGTCTGTGCATAGGTCTATAGCATGCTTTTAGCTCAGCACTGCCAGCAGGTGAACCTCTGTATTGGGCTTTTCTATAAGGAAGCAAACCCTAGATTCCGCCAAATATAAGGCAACTAATCAGTAGCCACTTCCATTGCTGGACTCCTTGTATCATAAGCATAGAAAATGTATTGTTGAGTTTAGGGTGTGTGTTTTAGCATTTTATAGAGTACATTTCAGGGCCTTTAGCATGCCATACAGTATTTTAATAATTTGTTCAAGAAATGCTAAAAGAGGATAGTATTCTAATAGGCATTGAACATGATTAGAGATGGACACAAACCTGAAAAAAATGATGGTTTATGATGGTTTGTGGTTGGCCATGAACCACAAACCAACCAGAAAACTGAACTGCAAACTGGTTTGATTTAGGATTCCTGCCTGGTAAGGAGGCCTTATTTTTCTCATCTTGTGCTGCCACCATGCCACACACACACACACACACACACCAGCATCAGCACAGCCTTCAAGGAGTCTGGGCAGTTCTTTCTGCACCAGCACCTGCCTCCCAGCTGATCAGGGTGATCCAGTGGGGGTCATTTCTGGTGGTGGCAGAACAACAATGACAGCAGAGGAAAGAGGAGGAGGGTGAGGTGACAGGACCAGGTAAGGAGGTGACCAGGGGCAGCGGGAAGGGAGCAGGCAGGCAGGCAGGCGGGCATCCATTTTGTTAAAGCAAAATGAAGTGCTGAATGGGGAAAAGTTTTACACTTGATTTCACTTTGGGAAAATGAGTTGCACATATCAAATCACAAACCGAGCTGGTTCATCCCCCCCCCACCCCAGTTTGTAGTCCAGTTTGTCTGATTTCTAAACATGAGAAAACTTTCCTGCTTACCTAGTACATTTGTGGCTGCAGTGATACTGGAATTGGAAACTATATTATGGCAATAAGGAGTGTTAGATTTTGCCACTCATGACACTAAAGTTTTCCATCTCTGTGTAGTAAGGAACATACCATTGTCTGAACTCTGGATCCTGAGAGAATAGTCTGCAAAATAACACTTCAGTAAGATTTAATAATATTCTAGAAATTCTTGATCAGCTGAGTCAAACATGATATTTCACTGAGAAAAGGGAATTGTTTGAGATGCTGAAGTGTTTTAAATAATGTGGAGGTGTGCAAAATAAGGGCCACAGGTTTAAAATCTGCAAGTAAATGAATTTTTCCACAATTCTCGTATGTTTCCTGATATACTACTAAATAAGGCTAGGATCTCTTAAAGGTAAATATGTCAACACAAAAGTCAGAAAATAAAAAGGATTTAAGTTTCATGAGATGTTGGAAGGACAGTGCAGAATAATAGAGACTATGCCTTGTTTGTTTTATTTATTGTTTGCCCACTGAGGTGGATATATATCTAGTACTCTCCAGTATTGTGCTATGATTTGTCACCCAATTAATAATGACTTACAAGACATTTAGTCCTTATGTATCTTGTATATTCTACAAGTCAGTTATTATGTCTGCTTTTATCTAACAGTCATTTATCATTCTAATTCAGAAGTGGCTTTTGACTGTTACTGTTATATCTTTTAACATTTGCAATGGACAAATCCTAATAAGTGTTACGGAGCAGTGCTTCACCCAGCCTTCATCTCTGTGTGGCAAGACACGGATCAGCGATAAGATTTGTTTTACTCTTCTGAAACGTCTTAGAAAGAGGCCTCCCTGAGTATTTCAAGTATTCTTCATCTGACATGTCTTATAGTCCCTATACCAGTCTTTGGATTTGGGAGCTCATGCTGCCCATGAATACAAACTTAACCCTACAAAGAAAGCAAAGCTCCTTCCCAGTCAGATTGACTTCGAAGAGTAGACTTGCCCAAGCATCCACTGAAACCAAGAGACACCTTAAGCACCATGGTATGGACCATGGACCTCTAGTTACCAAAGGCTCCACTTTTAGCAGATCAGACTCAGACTTGGATTTACAAGAAGACTTCCTTTCTGTTATTGCCACCATCCCTTAATATAATGTGGGATATGCTAACCTTCCCTCCACTTCAGAGGACTTCTGCTCATATTCAGATTTGATCGTATGAATGGCTAAGTCATTGGAGCTGGAGATACAGAGACCGTCTCCACCCAAATTGGACCCACTGTACAACCAAATCAACAAAGATATTGCAACACCAGTTCACATTGCATTGTTACCAACTCTGCTTTACCTTGTCAAGCAATTTTGGAATAAACCAGACTAGATGGTTCCACTCTTCCCAAAGAGTGGAAAATGTATACAAAATTCATGATGCAGAAGCCTCCTTTCACTCCCAACCAAATTCTATTATAGTGGAAGTATCTCCACTGGCCTTGTTGTTAGACAAGCTTTCTAAGGCCCACTTGACTTCACTCTCCAGGATGTCTGACTCAAGGTCAGCAACCACACTATCTAGGTTGTCCAGGATATCCAAATCTTTCTGGTATAGTTCCTCTGTGTATTCTTGCCACCTCTTCTTGATGTCTTCTGCTTCTGTGAGGTCCCTACCATTTTTGTCCTTTATCATGTTCATTTTTGCACAAAATGTTCCTTTAATATCTCCCTAAACAGATCTCTGGTTTTTACTTTTCTATTATTTTCCTCTATTTCTTTGCATTGTTCATTTAAGAAGGCCCTGTTGTCTCTTCTTGCTATTCTTTGGAAGTCTGCATTCAATTTTCTGTAACTTTCCTTATCTCCCTTGCATTTTGTTTCCCTTCTCTTCTCTGCTATTTGTAAGGCGTCGTTGAACAGCCACTTTGCTTTCTTGCATTTCCTTTTCTTTGGGATGGTTTTTGTTGCTGCCTCCTGTACAATGTTACAAGTCTCTGTCCAAAGTTCTTCAGGCACTCTGTCCACCAAATCTAGTTCCTTAAATCTGTTCTTCACTTCCACTGTGTATTCATAATGGATTTGGTTTAGATTATACCTGACTAGCCCAGTGATTTTTCCTTCTCTCTTCAGTTAAAGCTTGAATTTTGCTATGAGAAGCTGACAATGCAGCCATATAACAGAATTTTTTAGTGGGAGTAAGTTTCAGACAGGGGACACAGAAGGAGCCTCTCTAAAAAGTGGGAAACCATCTTAAGTCCACTCAGGCATCCTCTGAGCAAAGGCATGCAAGCTGGCCAATTCTTCACTTCCAGAAGCGTTGCACTGTAAATTCAGTGATTATTCTAGTTTGCTGTTAAATATATTTAGCGCCAAGTGTTCAATACTGTAGGATTCTTGCAGCATACTCCAATGCATCCCAATTGAGAAACAGTCTTACTAAGTTCTGGGGTTCCATGTAAGTGTGTACTCTCCATTGCGCAGATTGTGTACCTGGGAACTATAATGTTATAATCCAAATTAGCGAGTCTCTACTTCAGTTAGATCACTGGCTTTTGTCCCTAGACATATGTGTCCATCCCACATAGTAGCACGTGGGGTGGACACAACACCTGATTACCACTTGCCTAATGATATGTTAGTTTGTGGTGTAGTTCTGTGACAGGTGGGTTTTTTAGTTGTATTTATCATCAGCCTAATAACTAGCAGTTAGTTTTGATAACAAACCAGGTGCATTTACTGTACAGTGGACCCTCGACTTACAGATGGCTCGACTTACAGACTTTTCGAGTTACAGACTTATCTGGCTGCAAAATTTAGATTCGACTTGCAGCCGGAGAATCGACCTACAGACCAGAAAAAAACCAAAATAGAACAAAAATAGAATAAAAACCGCCGGTTATGGGATTAATCAGTTTTCAATGCATTGTAGATCAATGGAGATTCGACCTACAGACTTTTCGACTTGCAGCCACAGTTCCAATACGGATTAATTCCTTAAGTAGAGGGTCCACTGTATATAAATTTGAATTGGCAACTGGAGGGAAAAAATACACTATAATGGTGACTTTAGCAGCTAGTGGACTAATGTATATTTATGAGGAAATCTGACTGAAGAATTAAGTGTAATTCAGAAGTTCGCACGGAGAGACTGTAAAGAGTGCGTGCCACAACAGATACTAGTGGACCAGTGGAGTAGTCACCAAGCAGGCCAAGGAAAATGGGCTGAACAAATGGGCAGCATCTGTATCACTGTAAAGAAAACTCATTTCAAAAATATCCTCACAAAAATAGGTTCTCACATCTTCCTTTATTTATTATAATATTTTTACCCCGCCTTTCTCCTTTATGTGATCCAAGTGATAATTTATTTGTATATTTCTGCACACAGTCTTCAGGAGAAACAGGCTGCTCCTGGGAAATAACTTTGTAGGATATGCAGTAGATGATGATCCAGTGGAAAGGGCTGGGGAGGAGTTAGCAGGCTATTTGAGCTCCTGCTCTCTGCATGGCACTCTTCTTAGCCCATCACTAAGGCCTCAGATCACAAAAACTGTGGAATGGAAGTAGTCTTCTGTGCAGCCCAAGAAACTGCTTTACTTATGAGGGAGAGAGGCAGAGAGAAACCCTATCACATGCATTCAAGCTCTTGTAGGCTTTTAAATTTGGGACACACCCTTCATTTCTCACATGTAATTTTAGACTACTGTACAGTAACCTCTGTATCATGACATCTTGCATCAGCCTTTGCACATTTTGTGGCCCCCTTCAAGCCAAATGCAAGCCAAATGCTCTTGTAGTCTCTCAAATCCTTGATGAGTTCCATTCTTTCACTGGTCCCAAGGACAAGCTGATGTGCAATGAAACACTGATCAAGGTCACACACACACACACACACCTCTGAAAGGTTGTACTTGACTTGGTAGGTCACTATTTGTACAATCTGCCTTATCATGCAAGTTGTCTCATGTAAACTGTGTGAAACTGGAGCACTGTGTACTGATTCATTATGTCTCGATCCATTGTATTTTGAAGTGCACTAGGCTGCATTGTCTACTCTGGCCATCCAGCAGCTCAACAGAGACTCTGGGAAAACTTTTCTGTCTCAGTCACAAGCTCCCAACTTTTAACCAGAAATGTCAGGGAATGAACTGGAGGCTTTGTGCATGTTCAACTAAAATGCTTGAAAAATCACATTTGCTAGTTTTGTTGTTGTTGTTTAGTCATTAAGTCGTGTCCGACTCTTCCTGACCCCATGGACCAGAGCACACCAGGCCCTCCTATCTTCCGCTGCCTCCCGGAGTTGTGTCAAATTCATGTTGGTCGCTTCGATGACACTGTCCAACCATCTCCTCCTCTGTCGTCCCCTTCTCCTCTTGCCCTCACACTTTCCCAACATCAGGATCTTTTCCAGGGAGTCTTCTCTTCTCATGAGATGGCCAAAGTATTGGAGCGTCAGCTTCAGGATCTGTCCCTCCAGTGATTACTATTTTGCTAGATTACTATTATTTAATTTAGTATGCTGTCAGACCCATATTTGTAAAAAACATTACAGCAAAGAACCTTTCCTGCAGTGTGCTCATTTTGATGATAGATTGTAAACTTTAAAAAACAATTCATAATCATCTGAATCAGAAATCTTCTGAAACTTCTATTTTTTTATATGCCAGATGGTTATACTGATGGAGGGATTTGAAGAAGGAGGATTCCTGAAGCTTAATTCTGTTCACTCAGTAGGGCTGCATTAGTTGGAGATACCTTGATAGTAATGCTTTAATCGATAGAGTGTATGGATTGGATGATAAACTGTTAAATGAGCCTGCATGGATAACAAAGATTTTGGAAGGTGGTATTAATAGTGTAACAAATCTCTTTTAAAGCAAAACTTCTTTTGCAGTTCTTGGTCCAAAGTCAGTGGAAACCATTCCTTTAATTAACACTTCCAATCTACTTCATATTAAATTCAGTTAATTAAAACTTTTAGTAATTAACTTAGTCACACAAAAAAGGTTAGCACCACTAATCCAAGACATAAAAATAAATGTTCCAATAGGTGCAGAAAATTGTTTTATTGAACGCGATGCAGTCTTCTTCTTCTTCTTTTTATAGATTATATATTCATTGTTATTGGTCACGTTTCCAGAGTGATACTAAAGAAAAAAGCATGCTGGAGTTCTAATCATGTTTGAATTTTGCATTAATTTATTATTTGCAATGCCCCGAGGAGGACATTTTATCAAAAGTTGTTTCAAGTATTTCAAGTAAACCTATTGAGCTATCTCTCTTGGTGCCCAGTAATTAATTTAGGGAACTCAAGTGGTCTAATTGGTTCCTGGTGGTCAGCAGTTCCCTACTGCTACATATCCAGTACTAATCAATATCTGTGTCCTGTAATTAGCTTTGTTTGTTGCACAACATTGTAGGGTAGGGCTGGTCTGACTAGGGGCAAAATAATAGCAGGAGACAGACCCAGGATGCAAAAATTGTGGCTGAGGGTGTTGATTGTGCCTGTTTACTTCCTGCCACCTATGGGTTATACATTAGGATACAATGTATGTGTGCTGCTCCACATACAGGTCTACATGTGAGTGTCTTTAGACCAAAGATCTTGTTGCAAGAACACACACACGCATGCACGCACAAAGAAGAAACCCCTGACTGGCAGATTTAAATGAAGACTTGGCCAAATGCAATCAACAAATACTCTGAAAGATGTGCTGATTTGTGGGCAGTTTTATGGAATAGTATGCACTCTGAAGCAAAGAGTCCCATTTTATAGCTGGATGGCACTGTGATTCCGAGGAACACCATTTGCTTTAAATCTAATCTGGGAACTGCAGAACTGGAAGAAACTCTATGGATCTTTGAGTCTAGCCCAAGTCAAGAATGCACTTGAAGAGTTAAAACTCCCAACATCTGCCTCTGCAGCTAGATACCTATTTTTTCCTTACTTTGTATTTATTTTCCCACATTGTATTATCATTCTGGACAGGTTTTGAAACACAACAAAGTATCTAATTCCATTTTTAAAAAATTTGATTTCTTTTGAATTTTCTTATAGTGCTTTGCCTAGATCACAACCGTATTATACTCCTGCTAAAGGCAGAAAAACTAAATGAAAATAAATCAACAGTTATTATATTCCCACTTATCAAAAACAACTCCTCTCCTTTTCATTTAATCTGAATTAATACATGATTTGCCAAGATGGTGGTCTCTGTGGGTATGGGAGAAAATGAGCCACTGAACAAATAAAGGGGAACAACACAAACAGTGTCTCAAAGTACACTGAAGTGCTGAACAGATCTGAGAATTCCTTACTTGACCAGTAGGTATTTGGAAATGTCTCCCAAATTAACAAAAATTTGAAAGAGAATCCAGATGTAGGTAACATTCATGTAGGAAATCTGTGGTCCTCCAGATGTTGTTGGTTTCCAGGTCCCTCATTATTCCTCGTCAGCCTGATATATGGTGAAGTATGATAGGTGTTGTTATTTATTAGCATCTAGAGGGGCAAATGCTCCCTGCTACTGCCCTATTCCTTCTTAGGAAAGTACAATAGGCTTCAATGTGCTTCTACTATATGTTTGTACTGTTGCATGATTTCCTGGCCCCAACATAACTAGCCTTATTTCATCTGGACCCTATTAAACATGGTGAATCCTGCCAGGAAAACACATCTCTATTCAAAATTACTAGTAATTGCTTATGTCTAATGTCATATTAGATTTAAAATCTCTACCCACATATATGGCTTCTTGGCCAAGCTCCCTCTGTGCTTCTTGATCTTTTTAATAATGTTGTTCTCAAAATTTAGCACAGTATCTGGTTTTATACATTGACACTCCAGTCCAGATGTGTGTACATGTATGTCACAACTAAAATAGAATTTCCACACTTGGTCATTTCTCCATTCATTATGGCAAAAAGAGATCTAGAGGCAGTGGAAGACTTTGCCTTCTTTCCCTCTTCTGTCCCGTATCTCTGTATGTTGGTCCTAAACAGATTTGCTCCTGAGGATTCCTCAAATGACTGGAATAATCCATTCTTCTGTAACCACCTGTTCCATTCTGTTGGATCAGTGGTTCTTAACCTTGGGTAACCCAAGTGTTCTTAGACTGCAATTCCCAGAAGCCTTCACCACCAGATATGCTGATTGGGGCTTCTGGGATTTGCAGTCCAAGAACACCTGGGTTACCCAAGGTTAAGAACCACTGTGTTGGATAACTATGGTTCTATATGGCTCAACAGACTATAATTGTCAATATATCTCTATCTGGATATTCTTGGGGAGTACCTGCTCACAACAGTTCAGCAACCGAAGTCAATATGAAAAGGAAACATTAATAGTGTCACTTCTTTTCAACTAATAGCTTGTTTCCTCCTATGTCCCTGTCCATGCTTATAAATAACCAACTCTTTCTTAAACATATATGGATTGGAGTTGACAGAGACAAAGTAAACCTAAGAAAATGGTGTTTTTTCAACGAACACAGTCCTTTGTCAGTCAAGAGAAGAACAGGCACCTTCACACCTGTATTAGTATAGTTTTTGCCCCTCAACATTGTACTATGGAAGGTTGGATGTTACCTGCACCAAATGCTCTTAACATTGCCTATTCTTGGGCAAAAAAATATCTGATGTTATAATCAGTTGTACTGTGGTGGTTCTGACAGGAATGAACATGTGAATTGTAGAAATGTGTTTCAGGTTGAATGCAGTTTGGTTTACTTCTAAATGGCGTTAAATTGCACTATCAATGTGGAAAATACCATTCACTACCAAAACAGTCAAGGGAAGTGAGTATGACTCCTACATAAAGCATGGGTAGGATGGTTTTGCTTTTTTGTGTTGAGTTGCAGTTAACCTTTTAACCTAGCATTCTCCATGTTTCTTTAGAATATCACAGTGTTCTATGACCAGAGACTGGAAAAGTGGCTTTGTTTGTTTTTTGGCGGTGGCGCTTGAAGTCTCAGACTCTCCTGGGTGACATGGCCCCATTCATAGGGAGGTTCTGGGAGTAGTACTCTAATAAGTTTATTTTTTCAGACTCCGTCAACAAGCACTTCACCTAAAATAAAATAAAATAATTTCCCTGTGTCACTTAACCAGCTTTTGAACCCTTTTCTGTTTTACCTCCATGATACAGAAATGTCTTCCCTTGCTGCCCTAATCAGAGTGCTGACACACATATGGCCTATAGCTGTGTTACTTTTTGCAGGCTGCTGAGATTCAAGCGGCATAGAAAGAAGGCATTCTGTCAACATGTAATTGTGTTTAGAGCAGGTTCTCATAACAGAAAAGGGATAGTAAGTTGTGCACTGTACTCATTGAGCCTGTAGATCTGCTGGAAAAGGAAAGGAAAGACCTTTCACCCTTCAGATATTTTTGAACGTCATCTCTCAGGATAATTGACCATTGACCATGCTGGCTATGGCATCAGACTCTGGCAAACAGCACATCTCTGCTTCCATTCCTCTGAGGTAGGACAAAAGGCAAGGCACCCTTCATCTATTCCTGTGAAGTAATAGAACCACCATGCATATTTCTCTTGTTTTCTGGATACTCAGGAAACCAAGTCTGTATACTTAATGGGATGCATATGAGAAGGGCTTAACTTTCCAGAGTTTCATCCAGTTCCTTCAGAATTGCTTGAGTGATCAGCAGGAGGATGAAGCCAGTCTTCTGAGATGGCAAGACAGTAAATGCACTCCTTTTTGCAACTCGGTGTATTTATTACAAAACCATGCAAAGACATGTTCAGAAATAACCTGTTATTAATCCTATAGGAATACATAATTAATTAACAAAACGTATTAGGATCTAAGGCAGGGGTGGGCAACTTTCCAAAGTCCTAGGACTGCAAAGGTCCATTTCTGGACCATGGAAGGCAGGCCCTTCACCCCAAGATTTTTATTTTTGGAGAAAAATGTGTTTTCAAAACCACCACCACCCCTTGTACTCTTTGGTGGCCATTAAAAAAAAACCTTTGGGTTGGAAGTTCCCCCACATCTCCTAGTAGGAACAAAGGGACTTTTTCAGCCCTTAATTTTTTTTAAAAAAATATCTAGTGGGTACTCATATTCAGTATGATGTAGTGGACAGAGTGAAAGACTTTCAGGAAATCTGGGTTTGAATCCCTGCTTGGCCTCAGCTTGTGGGAGGGGTTAGGACTGGTAAAATCACTTCTTATAAATCTCACTTAGGAGACAGCTACTTTGGTAAATAATATAGAAAATGCTCTTGGATTGGGAAAGTCAGATTAGTACTGTTTTCCATTGACTGCATGACTTGCAAGTTTATATGAACCAGCCTGGAGTTCCCCTCTCTCTTCATGCTCAATTGGGTCTTCTTCTTCTTCTTCTTCTTCTTCTTCTTCTTCTTCTTCTTCTTCTTCTTCTTCTTCTTCTTCTTCTTCTTCTTCTTCTTCTTCTTCTTCTTCTTCTTCTTCTTCTTCTTCTTCTTCTTCTTCTTCTTCTTCTTCTTCTTCTTCTTCTTCTTCTTCTTCTTCTTCTTCTTCTTCTTCTTCTTCTTCTTCTTCTTCTTCTTCTTCTTCTTCTTCTTCTTCTTCTTCTTCTTCTTCTTCTTCTTCTTCTTCTTCTTCTTCTTCACAAGCAAATATTTTCACAGTGATTGCTGGTGCAGACTCATAGTTGAATGGGGAACCAGAAGCTCGCTTTCCCAGCTTTCTAGTTCAAGGTGATTATTTCATTAATTATTTCATTAATATTAGTTAGTTGTGCAATTATTTCACAGTGTTAATTTCAACCTTTTTCTGAAAAGAAATGCAAGTAATTTCAGTGACCGTCTCAAGTGAGGAAATGTGCTTGTAATGTGCTTGCTTATAGGAACAATTTTTTGATTCTCTACTGAGCCTCCTTAACAGGGGCTAGACTCGATGATCCATAGGATCCCTTCTAGCTCTGCAGTTCTAGGGTGATAATGATGATTAATATTTTATGAATATTTTCTATACTGGAAAAAGGAAGATAATCTGTTGTTAAATGGGTTTCAAGTCAACTGCAACTGTATCAGATTCTAGTCGTTAGCAGTGTGGGGAGAAATGAAACAAAGGGGTACTCGTGAGGTTGTCAGTTCCCCTCAATCAAGCATCCCTTCTCTCCAAACTGTTTCTTTTCTTTTCCTTTCTTTTTCTTTAAGGTTGGGTGCCAGTGCTGGAACAAAGTTGTGCTGGATCACCTTGGAGACAAGCAACAACAACAATGGAGGGGGAGGAGGGGCAAAATTGCCAACCAGTCCTTGTTTGTAGATTGCTAAAGCACCTTCTGCTATACTCATGCCTCCTGAAAATCTGGATGGCTACAGCAGAAGGTGCCTTAAGCTGCAAACAAGGACTGATTGGCAACTTCCTCCTCTCTACCTGTTGATTCCTGTCTGATCAGCTACAGCAAATTCACCTGAGGAAGCTGGACTTCCTAGGTGCGAATTCACAGTTGATCAATGTATATGTTTACCGCTCTGTAGTCACACACTTATTTTGAAAACCCTCGTAGGGTTAGGGCTGCTAAAGCTGGATGAAACTTGATGGCACTTAACGATATTGTGCTGTAGCCAGACCAATAATTGATAATTCTTCCTGCACTGCTTCTTCAATTGATTTTACCTTTTACCTGTATGATCAGCGGTAATAATCTCTCACAGATTGCTACAAATACCATCTCCATCTGCAGCTCTTGGAAACTTCTGTTTAAAATGTATAAGGGTCCAACCCTTGGATCTCTATCCTTCAGGATCAAGAGAGAGAGCTTTTTTTCTTATGTCCAAATGGGAATGCCACTAGTTTGATGTTTTTTGATAAATCAGCAATGCTGATCATGTGATCCCTGTCTCGGTAATTCACCTCTTGTGTGATAAGAGGCAGAATCAGTAGGAAATCAGTATAGTGTCAGGCCTGCGATTATTCTTGTGGACATCCTACATTTGGAGGGGTGGGAGATGGAACTTTGCTAGTGGCAGTCAAGACTGCTTTCGGGATGAACTGTGGAGCTGTTGAAAAAGAATGCAAAAGAGAAAATGTAGAGGAGACATGTAAACTGTCTGGAAAGCATTTGAGAATTCTTGTAGTTAAAATATTCCGCTGTGGTTCCTTGTTGACTATTGACACTTTGGAATATACAGTAATACTATGAATTTCCAAAACACTGTAGATTTATTCACATGATATTTTAAAGTTCATGAAATTAATATTCAATGTTTTCCTCCACCACTGTTATTTAATCTCTGCCCACCCACTCCTGAAATAAAGAGACAGCCACAGGTGTTGGAGTTAACTAGGGCCACACTTTATTGCTTTTAACCTCCAATCACTCTCATCCTGTAGAGGGGCCTGGATGTCATATGGATCTCTGGGCCAGGCTCTAGGGGTGTCTCTTACCCCCTCTCCAATCCTAATCGGGTGAGTCCCAAGCCCCTGATCAGAGCTGTCCCCTGAACAGCTCATACCCAGCTAGCCACAGACTGGGAAGAAAAACCTCCCTATCTGCCATCCATCCAATTGTCTAGAACTAAGACATGCAACAGATGGGACTATACCTTATTCACCCCTCATCCCAGCAAGTGAAATGCTAGATCCTGATGTAGTGATGCTGGGTGCAGTAGGACCCCATATCCTTTTTGAGAGCTCACTGAAACTCACCTTCTCTTCCGCACTACTTGACAGTTTGACCTATTTAAATGTGACTCAAACCTAGAATAGCCCTCAGAATCCCACGGATAAACAGTGTGGGATAGGCAAAAATATGTCCGCCCACCTTTTATATGCCAATCAGGTGAGATGGACCCAAAATTCCTATCCGGCCCCGAAGCGACCACCTCAGCCACACTGGACCCAGGGTGTGCAGGTTAACTCAAAGGAAAAAGGGCTGGCTGGGGGCAGAAGGATCTTATAATTGCACCAACATCCAGCCCCAACACAGCCTACCTTGTAGGATTTTGAGCATAACCTTGCTAGCATGTGAAATGAGTGCAATTGTACAGTAGTCGGAGCATTCTTTGGCACTGACTTTCCTTGGGATTGGGATGCAGAGAGATCTTTTCCAATCCTCTGGCCACTGCTGAGTTTTCTAAACTTGCTGGCATATTGAGTGTAGCACCTTAACAGTGTCATCTTTAAAGATTTTTAATTAGTTCAACTGGAATGCCATCACCTCCACTGGCCTTGTTGTTAGCCATGCTTTCTAAGGCCCACTTAACTTCACTCTCCAGGGTATTTGGCTCAAGGTCAGCAATCACACTACAGTGGTGCCTCACCTTATTACCATAAGCCATTCTAGAAGGTGTGCATAACTTGAAATGGTCGTAAGTCGAAACACCATTTCCCATAGGAATACATAGAAACTCCATTAATCTCTTCCAGCCAGAAAAAAAAATACCAAAAAAATAAATAAAATAAAAATAAAACACTGGAAGCCCCATAGGAATGCGCTGGGGCAAAAAACAACAACACCAAAACAAACAAAGAAACAAACAATACAGCCAGCCCCAGCGGAACGCTATGGGGCTGGGAAAAAAACACTTAAAAAACCCACACACACATACAGCCATGCCCAGCAGAATGCCATGGGCCTGAGGGAAAAAATAACGCCTCCAACCACAGCCAGGCCCAGCGGCACAGTATGAGGCTTGGAAAAAAAACACTAAAAAACCCCCACAAACACAGCCAGTCCCAGCAGAATGCCATGAGGCTGGGGGGGGGGGGACACATCAAAACACAAAAATAACACAGCACAAGAGGGAAAGCAGTAAAACTGGAAAAAATAAACCAAAACCAGTTTTAATCTCCTACCTGATTGGCGTCTTGGGCTATATAAGGAGGGAAGGTTGTTAAAATTCAAAAAATAAACCAAAATTAGTTTTGATCCCTTACCTGGTCAGTGTCTTTACCTGTATAAGGAGGCAACATTGTGAACATGGAAAAATTAAACCAAAATTAGGTTTGATCTCTTACCTGGTTGGTGTGTTTACCTGTATAAGGAGGCAAGGTTGTGAAAATGGAAAAATTAAACCAAAATTAGGTGTGATCTCTTACCTGGTTGGTGTTTTGACCTGTATAAGGAGGCAAGGTTGTGAAAATGGAAAAAATAAACCAAAAGTAGGTGTGATCTCTTACCTTGTGACTTGACCTGTATAAGGAGGCAAGGTTGTGAAAATGGAAAAATTAAACCAAAATTAGGTTTGATCTCTTACCTGGACAGTATCTTTACCTTTATAAGGAGGGAAGGTGGTAAAAATGGAAAAAAATAAACCAAAATTAGTTTTCATCTCTTACCTTCTCAGTTTCTTTACCTGAATAAGGAGGGAAGACAGTTAAAATGGAAAAAATGATCAGAAATTGGTTTTGATTCCTTACCTGGTCAATGTCTTCACCTACATAAGGAGGGGAGGTGGTAAAAATGGAAAAAATAAACCAAAATTAGGTTTGATCTTCTACCTGGTCGGTGTCTTGGCCTGTATGAGAAGGGAAGGTAGTAATATAAATCAAAATTGAGTTTTGATCCCTTACCTAGTCAGTGCCTAATCATAAGATATTTTGTTTTACCTAGAAGATAGTTATGTGATATGTATTAATATTTGTAAACCACTATCTCTTTAAATTTTGATCACGTAATTTACACTATGAATATGGAAATAAATACAAAAGAAATCAACCCAGAAAGAGAACTATTAAGCTGAACAAGTCAATAGATCCTGGCATATTAACAAATTAAATGGGTAAATATTTCAGACACAATAATCTTTGGAACCCTTCAGACTCGGAGACAATATGTGAAGAGGTCTGTTCATTTCTGAACAACATAAACAAAAACTTTTTTTTTTCTAATTATGGTTACTAAGGAAGGAGATTAACTGAATACAATCTAATGAATGCTGGGGATGAAATACACAGATTAATCATGCAGAGTGGACAAATGTTTCAGAAATGAAACATTTCTGTTTCATTTCCAACAACTACACCCATGGCTCCGTCAGAAAGGGGGCACCCAGAAAGAATCCCCACAAGTGCTACTCTTTCCCATCTGTGTGGGAAGTCTGTTACTGAAATTCAGTTTACATCTGTCTGCCCCCTAACAAACCCATTTATCTCCATTAAAAAACAACAGCAACCTCTCAAAAGTACCACATTAACTGCCCTGCCAGATCTCACCAGTTTAAACCTACACTACCCAGGCAACGCCTTAATATAGTTTCCAGAACTATCGACAAAACAGGTAGCAATCCTGTCCGTTGATACAGAGTACATCTCTACAAACTATGAACCTGAATGGCTGAGAAAGTCCACGGTTAAGCCCGGATGAAAGGTAAATGTAAGTAATTTAGAAAAGCCAAGGTCTCTCTAACTAACTCTGCTCCCAATGGCCGTTGAGGCAGGAAAGCAGCAAGTGGGCAAAGACCAACTGTCATGAACTTAGAGCACTGTTGCTCCAGCAATTATGTGACCTCACAGGTCATATGACACCTTCACTCATTATGTCCTCAGCGGTATGTCAATAGTTATTTAAAGCCCAACTTAAGGCTGCTTGCAAGAGTGAAATAAAAGTCTCGTCCTGTATATCATAAATACTTCTGCACAGGCTGCTGTCAGGCTGTTTTGTTTTTGTTTTTCTTATAAGCTCATAAATGATAAGTAGTATCTCCAAATGAGCATCCATTAACTATCTTAGTTAATGACGTGGAGCTATTTACCTACTCCTTTTTAGGTCAAGAGTCAAGAATGGAATATTAGAAGATGTTGGAGAACTAACTGCCATTCAAAGCACTATTTATGCCACAGAACTCTGGTCCAAATTCAGAAAATGTTAGCACTAAAATAAATCTTACTTTCTTTTTCTCATCCTGACTTAGGGCACAATCCTAACTAGCCCAGCTGGCCTTAGGCTGGCTAAATCAGACTCTCACAATTAAGAGGGAGATGCCTGTTAAAGGTACAGTGTGCTATTTCCCCCAAATGTAAATCCTTTCTGCAGCTGCCATGAAACCCATTGCAACACCACTTTGCTCCATAGAAGGCTAAACCCCTCCTAGTGCATCTGGTGCAGTCAGAGTGCCCCCATGAGATCTACCTTTCTCTCATTTAAACGTCCACCCACCTCACTGTCAGAGAACCACAGGAGGCAGCCAAAGAAAACTTCTGTTTATTGATCTATAGGATGGCCTCACATTACTTCCTCTTCCCCCTGCCCTAGCTCATGATTAGTGGCAAGGTTAGTGACTAGAGCTGTGTAAAGTTATACTTCAGACAAGAGTTCTTAGGCTGTGCTTTCCAGGGATCCTATAGTCTGTTGTCCATCTGACACAACTCTACAGAGTTCAAGTCTTGGCCCTTTCACTGTCCATCTTCCTGCTCTCCTTCCTGGTTGGGTAATGTTGAGTTTGCACTTGGATTCTTCCTTCTGTTTTTACTCATGATTGGGCAGCTTGGGTCCCTTCTACAATACTAAATTTGTGGCTTATGATTGGAGGGCCAGCTTGAATCTCTACCACTGCCAATCCACCTGCCCCTTACCTCCTGGTTCATGATTGGGGAATTTGAATCCCTCCCACCCTCACCTCTTGGCTCATGATTGGTGGGGCCAGCTTGTATCCATCCCAGTGATATCTTGCCCACCCCCTACCACCTGACTGATGATTAGGGCACCAGCCTGTATCCATGCCAGCCCCCTCAGCCTCATGAATCATCCCATTCACACAGCTCAGGATTGGCAAACCATGCATTCCTTCCCACCCTTCCCATCATTATCAGTGAAAATAGGGTTTGTGTCCCTCCCTTTTTCCTGTAATATCCTTCCTTAGGAGCATGGCCCTGAGCTACCTTGTCTAATAAAGAGTCAGAGTTGTTGTGCATAGCATTTTTTTGAGCAGTATCTCTCCTCAGAAGCACCCTTGTATCTTAGACAATGAGTAGACAGATAGCAGAGAGACACGCGCAAAGTGCTTTTGTGTAGCTGTGCTACAGCTGATGCACAGCTGTCTGACCAGACCAGCTGCAGGACTCGGGCAGTTTAATGGCTGCAGTCACACATGGCTGGGTGCTTTTGAAGCTGCACCTGTAGCACAGCTGACTGTTGATTCCAAATCCGGATCAAGGTGAGTGTACCAGAGAAAACCATCCTTGAGCCTCATCAGGAATTCATTTGGGGATTCCATGGGTGTTTTTTTTTAACAATCTCATATACTCTGTGAAGGTTTCACAGTCTTTGGCACTCCTAGTTTGAGGCCATGAATTACAGCATTTCTTGCTGCTTTCAGCAGTCAGGCCCCAGCAAGCTTATTAGGATTGGGATCAATAACTCAGCTTATGAGTCCTGCTGCTTTCAGGCCAATCAACTGTTCCATTGCCATCAGCTATTTGTTGAACCCTATGAGTAATATACCAGGCGTAGGTCTTAGCAAGAGCCTGGCATTTCTCATCTTCAATTGTGGAAGGGTGTGTCATACTCACTGGTGGGCGTGTTGCACTCACAGGTGGGCGTGTCATGCTTTCGCGGCTCCTCATTGACTGGCGGGTGGGCCGTCAGTGCCTGCTACTGGCCATTTTGTTCTCTTGGACGGAACGTTTCTTCCCCCTTGTTGGCTGTGGCTCTTCGTCCCTGGTGGTGGTGGCAAACAAGCAGCAATAAAGGAAAAGGAAAGGAAGAGAGAAGGAGGGAACAAGCGAAAGACCGTCAAGACCGATGGGCGCGAGCTCTCCACGGCAGGCTGCAAATCGAAAACAGGGGAGGGGAGCGTGCGTGAGGAGACATTTCTCTCAGCATCACCCCCTCCCACGGCATGTCTGGGCAGGGAGCAGAGGAGTGCCAGGTGGGAGGAAGGAGAAGCATTTGGCCAGGTTGCGAGTGGGGCCCGTCCTTCACCTCAGCCGCAGAGAGGATGAGGCGACAGCAGCAGCAGCGGTGGCGCCACCAGTGCCTGGGGAGGTGGCCCGACATGGCACTCAAGATAAGGGCTCTGTGTCGCCCCCCCTTCCCTCCCTCCCTGGTACATCACAGGAGTGCTTTGGAGCACCTCACCAGGTGACCCGCAAAGAGCAGCGGCATGGGGTGGGAGAAACATAAAACTGGAACCCCTGGTGGCACCAAACCCCTGACTTGCGAGCTCCGCTGCTTCGGAGGGAGAAGACTGCCAGGGAGGGAGAGGGCTGGACGTGTGGGCACTTTGGGGGGGAGGCAGGACCCAGCCCCTACGAGGCAGGGAAGATTGGCAGCGTAGTTGCTCCTGTGCCTTCCAGAACCAGGGAGACAACTCTGAAGCAGAGCACTTCTGGGAGCCCCTGATGAGGAAGCCCCGCATTCGCCAAGTAGGTGCCGCCGCTGCTGTTCCCGCTCCTGGTTGGGCTGAAATTAGAAGCCAGGCAGATTTTGAGAGTGGGCAGGCATGTCGCACTTGCAGGTGGGCATGTTGTGCTCATGCGCATGTGTGCAAGCATGACATGCCTCTCCGTAAGCATGACAAGCCCCTCCATGAGTGTGACATGCCCACCCACTAGCACAGGGGTGCCCCTGCCCCCCAACCAGTTCGCGCACGGAATCTGCACCCCCCAAATGGTCCACTGTCCCAAAAAGGTTCGGGACCGCTGATTTAAGGCATATTTTCACCTGCTGAGTGTGAGAAATACGGTAGATTGCTTATCTTGCCAATTCGTGCAAATACCTCCTGAGCCTATAAATGTTTACACAGGACCCAGCTATAAGTTACAGACAGCTGTCCTTAGAATAAATCCTGCAGTGATCTAGATATAAGAATCAGGAAGATTTTTTGTGTCTGAGCAATTATGTGTGCAAACAAAGCCTGTGTTTACCCTCCGATCACCAATCACACAATAAAGCAAACTACATGATGTGTGAAAAGTCCCTACTGCGACAACCAGATGTTTTCAGCACTTCAGGTATTTCTTCTTTTAATTGTAGGCTATCTGAAATGTTTTGCCTTCAGAAACATTTACCAAGTTTGTCTTGTTTTTGTCTTGTTAGTGGGTTTGGGTTGGTAAAGTTACGAAATCTATTCTAGTTGCCACAAACAGCAACAACAAAGATAGCAGATTATCACAGCAGTGGACAATGGATTTAAGATAGCAGGTAGTGCCTGTGAAATGTTTGCTTGTGTGAGTTGGAAAGCATTTGACACCATCCACAGCATTCCAATAGCAGGCGGGTGTCTTTTTTCCCACCAGTACCATGGGAAATTTTTTCTTTTTAATAGAAGGTTTTAGGGCAAAACATCTTTTGACACTTTGACAGCTTACAGATTCGCCATGGAATACCATTATCTTTTCCCTGATAAGATCATCCGCAGCGTTGCACCATAGCGTGTACTGAGGGGGATGAAGCTTGTGATGCAATGACTGCCAGATCCTGCTTTATATATGTGTGTGCGCGCTTTAAAGCTACTGGTGGAACAGATGCAAGCTATTTCTTCTTCAGCCAAACTGGCTAACTTTTATAATGGCTGTTACATCAATTTCAAAACACGTCCTTCTTGTACTCAATGGGAAAAGCAAGGGGATAATTAAGTTTATATTTTTAGAATCTGGATCATAATGCTTTAACTGCAGGATTTCTACTCCTACAGTTCTGAATTGCTCCAATTCATTTGTAAATTTTCTGTATTTAATGGTACAGTTTTACATTAAATGTGCTTTTCTGTCTATAGTTTTTAATCTAGATCATCTTCCTTCCTTCCTTCCTTCCTTCCTTCCTCGCTCCCTCCCTCCCTCCCTCCCTTCCTTCCTTCCTTTCTTCCTTCCTTCCTTCCTTCCTCCCTCCCTCCCTCCCTCCCTCCCTCCCTTCCTTCCTTCCTTTCTTCCTTCCTTCCTTCCTTCCTTCCTTCCTTCCTTCCTTCCTTCCTTCCTTCCTTCCTTCCTTCCTTCCTTCCTTCCTTCCAGTCTTGTAGAGGATTTATGGGCCTCCACCAGTGTGGCTTCCCAGAGGAGTTGGGCAGATGACACTAAGGAAAGATGCTCTTACAAGTAACATGGCCCAAACTGTGGAGGCTTTGTATATGAATGCCAAAACCTTGAACCTGATCCAGGATGCCACAGGCAACCAGTGGAGGTGAGCCAGAAATGGAGTGATGTGGTCAGATTTGCTTGCACCAACCACCAGTCTGGCTGCTGCATTCTGGACTTGTTGAAGTCTCCGGATCAAGTTCAAGGGGAGCCCAACAGTGTCATTAGGTTGCAGAGGCATCAGATGGTGCTGGATTTACTTGTATCTGGGTAGATTCATAACTTCCTGATTGATTTATCTTCTACACTGGGTATGCTCATCAAGTCACACATCAAATTGTTCTCTTAATTTAAAATGTTCCTAATCTGAACAAGTAACTTATCAGAAGACAGTTTGTTGAGTTGTGTTGTATCTTTGAATTCTACAGAAAGTCTACACAGAAATCAGTTGGACTTTGCTATATTTAGGACTGTGGCTTTTGCCACAGTTGTGCATGTGCAAGTATCCTCTTCGTTGCAAGAGGAGCAATTACATACAATTGCTCTGAATGTCACTGAATCATAAGAAATGGGGCTAAGCATATTTACAATTTCATTGGTGGGATTTCATCATTTCTAATTGTGGACTTAACTGTTGCCCCTTTCTTTTCATTTCATAAACCCCCAAAATATGGTGGATTGTTCCTTAAACTTTCTAAAGAGCTTGTTCCTGGCAAAGCACAAGAAACACAGGAGAACTTTTGCTAAAACTTTGATAACAGAAAATAACAAAGTCACTTATTTGCAGACTGGGATGTGCCATTATTTCCACTTAGTTATCATCTTGCATCTCTTCATTTGGAGAAAGGGAGGGCATAAATAAAATGAATGAAAAGAATGAATAAGTAATGTCCTATGATAAATTTAATGAAGCTATGTTTTAATGAGATGATTTCATGTAGTTGTGTTTTGAACACTCACAGGTACCCTAAATATAGAGCTTGGAAGTAATGAATTCATTTAACATGTTAACAGTTACTGTAAACTGTTACTTTCACATTAAACAGGAAGACAACACAATTGATGCATCAAGGGAGTAACATTTTAAAAGTAATGATTTTAATGATAATGTGGCACTTTTAACACTTTATTTTCCTAAGGCTTAAAGATTACTCTCTTTCATGAGTAAGTGACCATTTTAATGCTAACATTTTAAATGAATGTGTTGCAGTACTTCTAAATTGTTCCTAAATGTACTTCATTTGCTCCATTAAATTATCAAATGTAGACATGTGTGACTTTCAGTGCAAAGTATGTGTCTGTGAGAAGAAGGTTTAACTGGTAACCTCCTTCTTCAACACATTGTATGATAAACCCTAAGCATGCACAAGTGACTTTGTATGTGGTTATTTTCTATGTGGTGTGTGGAGATGCTAATTTAACCTCAGCTTGTTACTCCCTCTGACCTTTTCTCCTGCACATTTCTAATAAAGGATGACTCTCTGTGGGATACCCAAGCCAAATTGTCCCCATTCTACACTCATTTGCAGGCATAGCTTCCATCGTGTGCTGAAATACATTTTTGGAATGTGGACAACTTTGTGGAGGAAACTCAATAAAGATTCACATCTTAAATCGATATAATAGGTAGCATCTCACTGGCTTTGAACCTGGCAAAGATTAGCTTTGAATTATGTAGGAGAAAAGATGGGATATATTTTTCTCTTTGGCTCTTGTTTATCAACACTTGGGAGGAAGAAAAGAGGAACCATCTTCTGCTTGCTCTTGCATGAACCGAAGATGATAGTTCGCAAGACAGTTTGGGCTGTTCAAAGAATTGAATTTCTTTTCCAGAGTCTACAAAACCATTATCTTTAATATTGTCAAGAAATATTTTATAAAGGAGTGCTTCATGCTGTGTGCCCATTCTCTTCTGACTGGGAATTGCTGATTTTCTCTTATTTGAAACAGTCTACACCAGTATGGTGTCCTTCGGATACTTGGGGTGACAACTGCTACCCTTTCTAATTATCCATGCTGAGAGTTGTGGTCCAGATCATCTGAGGATACCATACTGAGGATACCACATTTTTAGAGGATACCTTCTCTATGCTGATGGTTTCCAAATGTGTAGGATTGTGACTCACATGAGTCTCATCCAGCTATTTTGAAATTCTTAAGAGTTGGTGTCCAAAGCAAGTTGGATAGGCTGTCTTAGATGGCGCCAAATTGTCAGCTCTGGCTTTAATCTTATATATGCATCAGAAAGTTTATGGAATTCAACGGGTATTTGTTTAATATGTACAAAACTGAATATTGCATTAGGGATGAAAAAATGGTTCAGTTCCACAATCTCGATGAAACAGCCTTTCTCACACCTCTCAGAACTTCTAGTTGAGAAGAAATGCCCCTTTCTTTGAGAATTTGCCCTTTGATAAGTCTTACGGGATGTTTTGGAGTAATGTGCACATTTCAGAATGTGAATGGCTGAAATGCATGCAGCTGAATAAATACACTGGAAGAAAATGCAGGTAAGATGAACAGAAAAGCAATAAAGCTGAAGTTGAGAAATTTTTCACACACCCTATATCACATGTGTCAAACTCAAGGCCCGCAGGCCAAATCTGGCCTGCCAAGCCATTTCATGTGGCCCTCACAGTGTTGCCTGCTACTGTGCAGTATACAAAACGCAGGCACTTATTCAGTCACCCATAATGCTCTGCAACAATGCTGGGACTCCGCCCAGTGGGACTTCTAATCCCAGCATTCCAAGCAGTGAAGTGTCAGAAAGTGCAGCCACTTGGGCGGTGTCCAGCATCTTGGGAAATGTAGTCCTCACTACATTATGGCTTGCAGTAGCGGCCATCTCCACCTCCTCTCCTGCATTGGCTACGGACGTTAGTGAGGAGCCAGGTGATAATGAGGGCTGAGGGCCATAGAAGTGCAAGGAAAAGGCGGGAGACTTCCGTGGATAATTAACAAAACAAATAAACATGGGTGGGGCTGTAGAGCAGGTGTAAACAGGTGGGCAAGGCTGGCCGGGTCAGCGGCACAGTGCCTCTGAAAAGGGCGAGGCTTCCTGCCTTCCTCTTCTTGACCTGGGATGCAGTGGTTGCCCTTGCAGCCCTTCAACTGCTTTTCCTTATTATCCACTTTTTCTGAAGCTGCACTGAAGAGGGGAACAGGTTTTGTGAGTCTCTTTCGGTTTCTGGATATAAAACATGTCATCTTCTCCTTTTCTAGTTGACGTTGCTAGTGGTGACCCCAAAAGTGTTTGTACCTATACCTTGCACTTTGGAATAAAAAAAAGGGGGAGTTAACACCCAGACTTGAAGCAGCAGATTGACTTCCATGTTCACCTTTTTTGTTCACAGCAATTATTTGTTTTGCCATAGTTCTCCCTGCCTCAACTGGGACCAGAACAAATAGTTAAACAAAGTTAATATAATAAAAACAGTGCTTGGTAATATTTGATGATTAAAAATATATCTTTCTGTTACTGAAACTCACTTTTCAATAAATTGTACAATAGTTGTACACTTGAATATCTGCTTGCCATTATTTCTAGACTTTGATCTTAGACTTTTACTTACAGAGCTAGTTATTACTTACATTATTACTAAAACCAGTAATAATCAAATGAGGACGATAATATTTAATATGATAAAGAGTAGATACATTTATATAGTCTTACAGATACAACCAGCCCTTTGAGGGGAACCATAATGCTGATGCGACCCAAGATGAACTTGAATTTGACACCTCTTCCCTATATTGTACCAATGGCATATTAAAACTGAACATCATGTTTTATTGGTGTTCAGTAAGAGGCATGTGTCTTGTGAGAAATTTTCATCTTCAACTTCAGCAGGAACTGATTTCTGAAAATCTGGCACCCTTGCTCTAGATAAATAATGTCAGGTTTGATGATGCAAAACTTGAGATAAGGACTGCTTTGCATGTACAATTGAAAAGCAGTGTGTAGTGTGCCCACCTCTTGGGCAGCATACCAATTTGTGCCATCCCCGTATAAGCAAAGTCCTTAAAACCGCTCCTGTCATTGAGCTTGTGGGTTTTACTCTAATCACTTCTTGCAAAAGCAGCAACTTGTAAGTTTCCATCTGAGGCGATTTCACCTTAGGCTCTTCACTGCTCATTAATGATCCAGGCCAAGGCTGGTGGATGATAATTATGGATGAGGAGGAGGGTTGCAAATCTCCTGCTTCAACTCCGATGGCAGGTCGCAGCCTGTGTGAGGGTGTTTGCTGCAGTTCCTTAATCACCATGGACTAGTTCTTACTCAGCAGACGAGAAGGTAAATCTGGTTTTCAACTTGACCACATTATACTGAGGGCATATATTTCTGGCAAAAAGAAGACTAGATGTCAGGAGAGGCAGCTGGGCCTATCCTTCTCCTTGACACTTTATTGCACAGCGATTTTTAAAGGCACAGAGAAATAGTCAATCATGTAAGCACATGTCCACTGCTCAGAAGCATAAGATTCTCATTTGTGGTTTGCAAGGTCTAAACAGCACCATTGTTTAGAGGTCCAAATAGCCATGATAACAGTCACCCCTCAGTCAGACCATTAACTGCCCCTGCACTCAGGTGATGGCCATAGAAGGCATCCACACCAGCCTGATCCTTTAGATATACTGTACTGTATTTCCAGAAAGGAGAAAGAGGGAAAGGACACATTTTGTTTAAAAGGTGAAACATCCTATTTGTGTGGCAAAAGGTAGCACCTGTGCGGAACTGTTCACTGGGCTATGAGGCTGGTTGTGATATTTTGAAATTTCCTGAATTTTTTTTTTAAGTTATCTGCTATCTTTGAGGGCATACATTAAGCAAATGGGCCTGTCGTTTCCTTCTGTGGGAACAGCCTTACTGCATGTGAGACCCATAAGTGGGTTTCTGCTACCCAAAACACGGATACATTCGTGATTAAACTTTTTTGTCAGTATTTATTCCTCATCATCAGATAATGCAGGATAAGGAAGCGAAATAGTTCTTTGTCATTTTCCTCTCCTTGCTACTTCCTCAGGGAGTTACCAACCTGTGCCATCAGTGGATCACATTTTGCCAGGAAGTTCTTCCCCTAAGCTGTTAAAATTTCTTTCCTCAACCTCTTCCCTGAAAGCCTTCCTTTCAAAGATGCCCATTCTAGCACTGTCTGGACCACCTTTGGAAGTCTCTCCCCCCTGCATTCAAACTATCTGTGGAGCAAGCAACATTTATGAGCTCCCAGCATCCCCCACTCCTTCCACGTGCACCCTGACCTTGGCCCATTATAGCTGCAAGCCTGAAGGGCTTCTGCTCTGAACTATTGTCACAAAAGACCTGGAGGTACAATGTGATCCCTTTTCCCTGTAGGTAAACTGGGAGGTGCACTTATCAGATTTTTTTGTAGAGGAGGTCCATCCAATGGCGTTGGATGGTTGGTTGTCACCGTGCTTTATTTCATTAGCTACATATCTTGCATTTAGTGTGTTTTGTTTCATTACTGGAACCTAAACACAGTCTGAATTTGCAAGTCTGAGTGTTGAGCTGCACATTTTCGAGAAAGGGAGCTGACTGTAGGGCCTGTAGGACTGTAGGAACATTCCTCTTCACATCTGGTTTAACCTTTAGATAAAAGGGATCATATTGAATGCCTCTTGGTCTCCTATATGTACAGTATCGTGATCCACCCCTATATCTTCTCATTCGCCATCTGCCAGCCCCTTGTTTGCCTTAGATGGAAACAGACATGTTGTGTCGCATTTTGTAAGGGCCTGTCCAAATAGCGGAATTTGGAGCAGCCTGGTTTGGGCTTAAATTTTTATTTTCTTTTATTTATTTATTAGATTTCTGTCCCGCAAACATAAGGGGTTATTATCTTCAGTGTGATCAATCTTATCTCCCACTTGAGTGATCCTTCTGCTCACATGAAAATGTTTATTCTCCTATGAGAAAAGTCCACACAGATATATGTATTGCTATTTTTCTTGCAAGTGAAGTTTATCTGGTTTATTCAAGAGTAAAGAAGAGGCAGTATTGGCACAAGAGGAAAACATTGGATTGGAGAGATGGAGGAGAGGTAATATCCCCTTTCCCCTCCTTTCTCATCAGCAAGGACTCTGCTGGGGCTTCACTACTGTGTGGGGGCAGAGCCCACGGAGTCAACATAGCCCCTGTCTTGTCCCACAGCCATCATCCAGCAAGCTGTGGTGACTTTCTTTTTTTGTTGTTCTTGTTAATTAAACTACATCGCATAGCGAAACAGCAGTGCATCAACCTTGCCTGTTATACATATTGTTACACATATTGTACCAAAAGATACCACCAATGTGCTAGCACAGTTAAATATTTTCTTAAAATAAGTTGAAAATAGAGGAGGTTTTCCAACCCCCATATCCTCTCTTTTAATATCACTACCCACCTAATATGTCTCAGAGTTGTAACCTTAGATAATGCCACCCACAACTCTATTTGGGTGCAAACTAACCATCTGCACAGGCTACACAACAGAATTAGGAGTACACCAAATCAGCCCCCCCCCAAAAAAAAATCAGAAACCTGCTCACTGTACCAGAAAGGAACAGAATGGCTCTAGAAAGGGACAGGCTGGAGTGCTCTAAGTGAAAACATATGTGAATGCCATAATTTGGTTTGAACCAAAGTTCCCTCTAAGCCTTGCATGTCCGCAACTCCACTTCCCTCCATGCAGCTTTCTTCCTCCTCTGTGCAGTGATCGCGTTCAACCCCTTTGGTTCCAGGTGCGATGGAACCCTGCGGGGGGGGGGACAGAGCTGTGTGTGCACACATGGGTGAAGTCGTGCGCACAAGAGGCTGCAAATTAAAGGGTACATTGGTTTGAACCTAACTGCACCAAAAGTGAACCAAATAAGTTTAATTCCGTAAGTCGAGACCTCACTGTAGTGATTTACTGTATATCTGTCTGAATAGGCTCTTGTAAGAAGAGGTAAACACAGTGTCTTAATGCTTTTAACCAATACTAGTATTTAAGTTTCTGTAGAAACCTTCAGAGTAAGAACAGGACAGAGGTCAGAAGACTTTTTAAAATGTCATTTTGGTCTTCTTCACGCATGCCATCTTTTGTCTCCAAGTTTTATAGAAATATTGGGCATGGGGAATGTTACATCAATATTGTATGTGCTATCATATATGCAACTCAAACAGGTTTATATTTACTGATTTTACCTGTGTAAAAATGTTGCTCCATGTATCCAGACAACTTTGCAAACCTGCTACTAATAACTATGCCCCCTCAACCTTTAATGAAAGTATTTCAAATTTCCCACTACCAGGCTGTTTTATTTTATGTTTATGCTTAATTTATTTTAAAAAACATATTTCATGACAGCCAGGTTATCTGGCATATGAAAACTGCTGATAACAGTTAAAATAATTTGAAAATAATGTATTGTTTGTGGCATTAGCTTATGAAAGTACATGAATAAATTGCTTTTCTAGTTTGATCTTATTGTGATAAAATGGTCACACATTCTCAGTTACTTTAGTTTAGCCAGGATATTTTCTGGGGGAACAGATTGCATATTGATGCATGCTGAACCAAACACAGCAAGGTCCTTTAGGCGTAACTATAACACACATCACGGAATAAGCTTCTTCACAGCTATTAAGTATATTCATTCGAGGATCTTTCCATGCTAAAATTAGGTTTGGTACTTGCATGTAGCACCGAAGCACCTCCCACCCTTTTCTTTCCTTTAAGGCAGGGGTCCCCAACCTTGGGCTTCCAGATGTTCTTGGACTACAAGTCCCTGAAGCCTTCACCACCACCTCTGCTGACCAGGCTTTCAGGGAGGTGAAGTCGAAGAACATCTGGCGGCCCAAGCTTGGGGACCACTGCTTTAAGGGAAAGTGTTACACCACTTTCCCCTAGAGAAGTGATTTTTGTTTTGTTTTTTGTTTTTGTTTTGTTTTGGCCAGTGGCAGAGGAATAGATTTGTTTGTTACTTCATTAGATGCTGTTTTAAAATAATTTTACTAGCATTTATAAATAATGACCGCTTCTAATTCTTGTACATTTGCATGGAATCTTATTTCCACCCACCCACCCCCCAGGGTTTTCTAGGCACAGACAACTCAGTAATGATTTACCTATCTCTTCTGGTAGTACTCTGAGACTGTGCGTCAAATTTCATGGTGTGAAATCAAAATCCCAACCTCCAGGTGCCTCAACTGAGGGAGATATCTAGCCAGTTGCATGGACATTATAGACAATGTACATGTGAAGAATGAACAATTGGGAATACTGATCTTCTTTTCACTTATTTGGAAGAATATCTCATCAGATCAATGAGATTTATTTCCAAGGTTTTAAGACATGTAACTTCAATGTGCTTAGCATGCATTATCAACCTGTAATCATTGCAACAACTGTTTTGTTATTATCTGCCATATTGCATGTCGTGGTGGTGGCTGTCTCTTTAGGATTGCTCTTACCTGTTAAAAGTTTACCAGTTTTCTGTGTCTACAGGATAGCAGTTTAGGGAGCAACATGACCTTCCTTCCTTCCTTCCTTCCTTCCTTCCTTCCTTCCTTCCTTCCTTCCTTCCTTCCTTCCTTCCTTCCTTCCTTCCTTCCTTCCAGTGTTTATTAAGTTCTGAAGGACCTGCATTGGCTTCCAATTTGTTTCCAATCACAAATAAAGGTTCTTATTTGTCTGTTCTTCATATGCAAGGATGAGGAATGGCAACTCTCTTCTCTTTACCAATGAAGATGATGAGAAATTTTCTAGCATTCTTGACATTCTCACAATTTTTATGCAAAATTATGCTCCGAAGTAGTACAACTTATACATTATTCATAAATCTGAAGTACTAACTATCAGCTAGTCTTTCGGGGCATGCTTTTTGTGCTTCTCAAAAGGAAAGGACAGTAGAGATGTCTTCCACAAATTACCTGGAGACCTTGTGTGGGGGGCAGAGTTCTTGTCTGTCTGTTGGCTGGAGGTGACAAATCTCATCAGGGCTTTAAAATTCCTTGGTGAGGTTTCTTGTTATGTCAAGACAGCATGAACTGACAAAAAACTTAATATTATTGACTTACCTACATGTTTGTTTTGAAGCAGGCTGTATCGGGCTACACAGAGTCACTAGGAGATCTGTTATGCCATTCGGTATGATCCTCACATTCAAATGCGTATGGCCCTCAACTGATGCTGTCAATTTGTCAGTTTGCTTAATAAAAGATATTGGCAAATTACACACTTACATGGCTGCTTGAAGAGGCCAAGAAAGTATAAAAATGAAAATAAATTTAATCAAAATAAATAAATTTAAAAGTGTCTTAGGGCAGCAAATCATTTAAAAAATATAAAAACCAGCCTCTGTTGTCTATACTATTTCTCTTTTTCTCTTTCCAGCTGCCTAGAGCTGGCATAAAGTGATGAAAATACAGTAGCTGCTGCTCTCTATGATGCTAGCCAAGGAAAACATGCAAGATGTTTATGTGCCACCAATGTGTGTGTGTCATGGAGGCAGTGGTTGGGTGGGCTAGTGGGCTGGCAGACAAGGATGATGATGATGATGAGATAATAGGCTGATCTGTGATGGAGTGAGCCCATCAGACCAAACAGCAGGCAAAACAGCTGTGTAGTCAGCCCCTAAGTACTATTTCCACTCCTACATATCAAGTCACAAATGTCTTGGTTTCAAGCTGTCCGAATAAGCATTTCCAAAATTTTGGATCTTTATCCAAAGCCCTGATGACTCTCCTACCACTTCAAGGGACTAGGGTAATGAATATATGAGGTAGAATTTTTCTGTAACAACACTTCAGTTATGGGTCGTCCTATGTAGGCATCCTTCAGTCTCCAGAGGCTATGGTAACGTGCTCTGAATAGAGGTCTTGGAATAACGTCTAGTGTGGCTGAGAAGGCTAATTTGAGAATGACAATCCCTTCCAAACTGAAGACAAATACAATCTGTCCCCTGTCCAGCTCCCTGATTTTGCTTCTTCTTCTTCGTGGCCTCTGTGAATCACACCCTGGGTGATCCGTGCCTGCACAGAGCCTCATCGGAAAGTTCTAGAGCTTCTGCAGTAGCAAAAAACACATTAGAATAAGGCCCCTCCCCCATCATATAAGTACCTTGGTGCCAAAGCTCCCCTATCAGTTTCTTTCAACCACCACGTTGAGAGCCTCATAGTTCTGCTTCTGTGAGTAAGATACAGTGGTGCCCCGCATAGCGACGTTAATCATCGCTATGCAGAAACATTGCTAAACAACGGAAAAAGCCATAGGAACGCATTAAACTTCGTTTAATGTGTTCCTATGGCTCCCAAACTCACCGTTCAGCGAAGTTCCTCCATAGTGCTGCCATTTTCGCGCCCTCAGCAAGGGCAGGGTGCAAAAACACTTGCGGTGGCCATTTTGGGCACCCAGTGGCCATTTTGGAACCGCCGATCAGCTGTTTAAAAAAACATTGCAGTGCGATGATTGGTAAGCGAAAAGCTTACCAATCATCGCAATGCGATGTTTTGCCTATTCAGAGCATCACAATGCGATCGCATTAGCAATCTAAAAAAAAGATCGCTATGCCGATTCCTCGTTAAACGGTGCGCTCGTTAAGCGAGGCACCACTGTAGTGAGTTTTTTCTTGATTCTTTCCTGTTATCAATCTTTTTTCCTTTAAACTTTTTGATCAAATTCATTATCTTCAGAGATTATTTTCCTTTCTCCTTTGCTCAGCCTCCAGCTGCAGCAACCCCCCCCCATCATCAGTTTTTCTCCTCAAATTATTTTTCTCCTATTCATGGCCTCTTTGGGCCCGTTTAGACACTACATGGTCTGTGATAACAAAATACCACTCTCTGATAGCCATGCCAAGTGTCTTTTTTGCTTGGGAGAGGCACACTAGACGTCCTCGTGCCAGCCTTGTAAGAACTTCAAGCGCAGAGTCCTCCGTTCTTGCTTATCCAGATTAAAACTCCACCTTTGGGAACAATCCCTTCAACCAACAAAAATGGCCCAACCTCCTTGTAAGGCCACCTATCAAACCAAAGCAATAGAGAAGGCTCTTTCTGAAGCCTCAAAACAACGTCCATCAACCACACCTGACAGGGTCGACTCCGAAAAACAACTAGAGACCATACCGTAGTCGGTAACATCTGATTGTCCACCACAACCACGTCAGAGACATCGGCTCCAACAGTCCCTGGAGCTATTTTATCACCCATGGCTCAGACTCATGTTCAGCACTCTCATTAGGTTGCCATTTGCCCCGACCAGTGCTTGACTGGACAAACCACAACCGTCAATCAGCCAGTTGCTCTATCCAGCTCAGCCATACCTTCTCATGGCAGGCCTTGATCTCAATCAATCAATCAGTCAGTCAGTCAGTCAATCAATCAATCAATCAATCAATCAATCAATCAATCAATCAGTCAATCAATCAATATCACCATAACCCACATGGAATCCAACCTGCTCCCTACCTGGCACCTAAAAGACCCAGGATGGTCAAGCAATTTTCTTCTAAACACAAGGCCTTTACAGCTCCAGCCTCCCGATATTTTCCCACTAATCCAGATGAGGAAAATCATTCATCTCGCTCGGCATCTCCAGCATCTATATACGCCACTGCTTTACCAGCTCGTCAACAACCTCTGTTTCGACATCACTGAGACACAGACTCTGATATCAATGATCCTTGATATCCATCCTGGTCCATGGACACTCGTTCTATCCCTCTATCGATGCACGATTTCCATTGCCCGATAGTGCCAAGCCATCGAACTCGACATCACTATGACCCTGAGTCCAACACCGATGTGTGACCATATTAAACGATGTCCATGGACACTTGGATGACATATCTCAATATCGAAAATCCCCATGGACATGCTTCAACATCGAGCCAAAAACGTCAATACTGACACTCAAGCTATTGACACTGAAGTCAATCAACAATCCATTGACTCCTGATGAGATCCTGATTATTCCAATCATGGATCCGGACCTCAGACACCATCAGTATTACTTACCTCACCAAAATCCGACCATGTCAATGCCGACCCAACATCACCAGCAGAAGACTTCCAAACTTATGCCCAACTTATGATCTGTATGCCTAAATCTCTCAATCTCCAATCCACCCTCCGACAGAACCGGCCGATCATCTATATGACCCAATTTGTAAAAATACAACTACTCCAATACACATCTTGATGCCTCTGTCTCTACTCAGCAACGCTCAACGATCCTGGACAAAACCAGCCTCTTCCCATACCATGTCTAAACGAATCGATAACCTATACAGAGTCCATGATCCTGGAGCTGTATTTCTTCAGAAACAACCAGCTCCAAACTCAAATTTTGTCGAAGCCTCACAATCCAGATCTCAACATCAACAAACCCTCATGCCACCAAATAAAGACAGTAGAAGGATTGACTCATTGGGAGTCAATGGCTTTATTCATCAGCAGCATTCACCATGCACGTCGCTGACTACCAGGGAGCCATGGGTGTATATCAATGTTTCTTTTGGGACAATATGTCAACCTTTGTTGAATCTCTACCAGAAGATAAAAAAGTACTCACCCATACCTTTCAAAAAGAAGGTCTTTCCGTTGCCAAACAACAGATGCTTTCTGCTAGGCACACAATAGACGCTACAGAAAAGTCAATGGCCACTTCAGTAGCCTTAGGACGTCTCTCTTGGCTAAAGACAGCTGGCCTGGCTGAGGATGCCCGTGCACGTATCAAAGACCTTCCATTTGATGGGGCGGGCCTCTTTAATGCTGAAACTGATTATATTTTGGAAAATGAGTAAAAGAAAAGATCAGCAGCTAGACGTTGGGGAGTTTATCCATCTTACCAACAACGCCCCCAACAAAATCAGTGGAGACAACCATACAACTCAAAAATTCCAATGTGATCCTCCAAAACAAACATCTTATACACCCTATTTCAGAAATCAAAGAAAAAAACCTCACCGACAACCCATTACTAGGCGCAGCGACTGCAAACACAAACATCATGTTTGACATTCCCATGACCAAGATTACGCACCACTCCCGCCATCCTGCCCTCTGCAAACACCTACCTGCCTGGGAATCCATCACTACAGATGCCTGGGTACTGTCCATCATCCGCAATGGCTACTGCATCCATTTTTTCCAACTAGGTCTATCTCATATCTAACCAGATACCCGCCTGCCTTCCCCACAATGGTCACTAACACTAGTAAAGCAACAACTTACTAAAACTCCTTTCCAACCTTTAGCCTCAACTGATTTATGGCTACTTACCTTTAAAACAGTTTTCCTCATCACCATCACCTCAGCTCGACAAGCTAGTGATTTAGCGGCCTTATGTCACAACTATCCTTACTTACAGTTTTTTATGGACAAAGTCAAACTGTCCATGGATATTTCTTTCTTCTCAAAAGTCGTATCTCTCAGCTGTTTTTCCTTCCTTCCTTCTTCCCATCACCGTCCACAACTCAAGAAAGAATCCTCCTGCTTTTTACGTCCAACACACCCAACCTTTCAGGCATTCACCTCGACTTTTCATAAGTCATCAACCAGCTACTAAAGGTCACCAGGTGACATCTCAAACTATATCTAGATGGGTCACTTCAACCATTCACCTTGCGTATCAGCTGGCATGCAAACCAGTCCCAAAGGTGATTCACCCTCACTCCACCAGAGCAGTGGTGACCTCTATGGCATTCCTATGCAGCGTACCTATTCCACATGTTTGCGCCTCTGCCACCTGGGCACAGCCATCCACTTTCATCCGGCATTATAGACTTGATCTCCGGCAGAAGTCTGATGCAACCTTTGGATGTGCTGTTTTAGCCGCTACCTTGGTGTGACACCTTGCCTTCGGGTAAGACAGCTTTTTAGTCACCCAGGGTGTGATTCACAGAGGCCACAAAGAAGAATGACACATTACCCACATGTAATTGTAGTTCTTCGAATGGACCTCTGTGATTCACACATCCCGCCCATCCTCCCCAGTGTCACTCCATTCTGCTTAATGTAGCGGTGGTTGACACAACTGAAAGGGGAGACTTGGCACCAAGGTACTTATACGAGGTGGGAGGGGCCTTATTCTAATGTGTTTTTGCTACTGCAAAAGCTCTAGAACTTTCTGATGAGGCTCCGTGCAGGTGCAGATCACACAGGGTGTGAATCACAGAGGTCCACTCGAAGAACTGAAATTATAGGTGGGTAACCTGTTGTTTTGAGACTGACTCTTTGCTTCATCCTGCTGAACAAGTGCCTCTTCAAATTGGGAGAGGCCATGATGCACCACCTGCCTCCAGGCTGAACGCTCAGATGTCAAGGTTTCCCATCTGTTGAGGTCCATTCCTAAGGCCTTCAGATCCTTCTTGTAGGTATCCTTGTATCACAGCTGTGGTCTCCCTCTGGGGCAATTTCCCTGCACTAATTCTCCATACAGGAGATCTTTTGGAATCCAACCATCAGCCATTGTCACGACATGCCTGAGCCAACGTAGACGTCGCTGTTTCAGAAATGTATACATGCTAAAAATTCCAGCTCGTTCTAGGATGTCTCTGTTTGGAACTTTGTCCTGCTAGCTGATACCAAAACTGCATCGGAGATAATGCATATGGAACGTGTTCAGCTTCCTCTCCTACCGTGCACAAAGGGTCCAGGACTCACTGCAGTACAGGAGTGTGCAGTGGGGTCTTGACTTAAGAACGGCTCGAGTTAAGAACATTTTGACTTAAGAACCACTTTCATAGGAAAATATTGACTTGACTTACATACTTAGATTTGAGTTAAGAACTGAAAAAAAAAACACGTGGGAGGCAGAGAAAGTGCAAAATTTGAACTTTCAGTTAACTGTTGGCCAGTGAAAAGGGTGCCTGTCTGCTTCCTCACTCCTCCCAGCGTTTAGAGAGTGGATTGGGAGACAGTCTTCAGACTGCCTGGTACTGTACTGCCTGGTCTGTATTTGCCCTGCCTTCCCTGAACCTTTCTTGACCTAAGAAAAAAAGAAACAAAATATCCCCCTCTAGTGGTCGAAGGCAGAATAGCAGCTTCCCATTAGTTTCTATGGACGGAAAAGAGCAGATACGGATCAAATGGTTTTCAATGCATTCCTATGGGAAATGCAGATTTGACCTGAGAACTTTTTGACTTGAGAACCGCCTTCCAATATGGATTAAGTTCTCAAGTCAAGACCCCACTGTACTCAGGACACAGGCTCTGTAGATCTGGATCTTGGTATATGCTTTCAGCATATATCCTCCCAACAGACATTAGGTTAGCTCCATTCTGTTGATTTCAAAACTTGCTTTTTAAATTTGATTGTTAATTTGTTTGTTTTTAAAGAATCTCAGCTCCAGTAATATTTTATGGAATTTCATTTGGGGACCAGATAGTAGTAAAATGATTCATAAACACAATGAATAAATAAGTAAATCCCTATCTCCAACTCTTACTTATTTGTAAAGTTCATTGAAAGTAGTTTAAATACCAGAGAACAATTGGAATGTTTTGAAATTTTTATGAAAAATATTTCAGAGGCCAATACATTTGAGATGAGAATACTTGGAACATTCTTTTCCAAAGTAGTTGTCAAAAACAGTGAAAATGGTGAAAAAACAAGATAAAACATGTCCAATACACTGCATGAGAGTGGAAAAGCAAGACCCTAACCGCCGGAAATTGAATGCTGGGAAGTCTTAGTGAGGAGGTGCAGTTTAAAATTTTATAGTGAACTGGAAGAAAACTCAAGAGATTACAGGTAAATAAGAATATTTGCAGCTCTTATGGTTCAGTAATATTTTATAATGGGGAAAATAGCTGATTCTTTAATTGCACTGTGTGGGAGGCTGTGTTATATATTATACATTCCCTCACTGTTCTAATTGTTACTTTTGCCTGTTTTTCATAGTTGTGTTTTTCTCTCATAAGGTTATAATTATATTTTAAGAGGAAAAAATGCTTTTAAACATGCTGAATTTATCTACAGTTTCGTTATTTTATTGTCACTAAAGTGGAATGATCTAAGAGAAATTTGTCAAAAGTCGGAGTGGCACAAGTCCCTCTGCCACCTGAGGCAGAAAACTCATCATAGCCATCATTCATACAGCTGGTATCTATATCTATATTTATGTATAAGTACAGTGGTGCCCCGCATAGCGACGATAATCCATTCTGGAAAAATCATCGCTATATGGATTCATCGCTATGCAGAACAAAAAAGCCGATAGGAATGCATTAAAACACGTTTAATGCATTCCTATGGGTAAAAAACTCACCGTTATGCGAAAATCCTCCATACGGCTGCCATTTTTGCTGCCCGGTAAGCGAGGAAAGGGCACAAAAACACAGCAGGTGGCCATTTTTTTCTGATGGCCATTTTGGAACTGCCAATCAGCTGTTAGAAAAAACATCACTATGCGAAAATCGGTAAGTGAAACACCTTACCGATCATCGCAAAGCGATTTTTTGCCATTAAAAAGATCACAATGCGATTGCTTTTGCGATCGCAAAAAACAAATCGCTATGCGGATTCTTCATTAAACAGGGCACCCGTTATGTGGGGCACCACTGTATCTATATCTATGTTTATATCTATATCTATAGATGGATCCATAGATAGATCTCCTATTCATCTTTAAGTGGAGCCAGTTGCCACACTACCTACGTCTTCCTTCTCCTTCTGTGCTGGCATTTCGGGGAGCAGTTGGGTGCCTCTCTTTCCAAGGCTTGGCAGCCTGGCATTTTGCAATAGTTCTGGTAATCTCCCTATTGTTCCAGTTCTCCAAAGCGAAAAATTTCCAAGGTAATGGTGAGGTGGGGGAGCAATGCATTAATTATCCCAAATGGTCAATCTTCTGAGATGCTCACCCTACTCAGCCTACTGGTAGGACCAGCCCTGGCCATAAGAGTTGTTCTGTGGCTTCTAAATGGCATACCAGCATCGTCGGAATAGTACCTTTTCCGACTGTCACAGAGCAGCCCCGTCAGGTGACAGAGAAGCAGAATTTCCTATGCAGAAGATAAACATGGGTGCCCCCAGTGCTCATGGGAGGGCCTTTTCGACTAAAGGTAACATCCCCCTTCCTAATCTTTAGTAGGAAGATGAGTGCTATCACCTCATTTCAAAGGTTGCTGAAAACTCTGTATAGAGCTGGCCTACCAGTCCCTGGGAAAACAGAAATCTTCTAGTGTTATACCACTTTCCCTTAGAGAAGTGATTTATGAACTTGTCTGTACAAATGTTATAGATGTTATAGATTACAAATCCCAGAAATCCTAACCATTGGAACACACTACCTATGGATTATGGGAGTTGTAGTATATAACTGAACATCTCTTCTTGATTTTATTCCTATGAGTCCCACTTGCATTTTCCTCCCATCTTTGCTGATGTTGGGTTGTAGTACTTTTGTCTTCTTTGCTCACCAGCCTTCATACATATTTCAATGCAGTTTTCCTAATATGCTCATTTTATTTCCCCGTTTTACTGAATTTGCCATTTTTCTCCATTGTCTGTGGCATGTTTCTGTATATATATATTTTGTAATTATAATTTTTTTCTCCGTTTGAGTTTCTAAAGGTATGCACTGTGTTGTGTGTACTTTGTTTCTCTGAAACAAAGTGTAGCCCTACCAAATAAGCAGATTCTTGAGGAGAGACATGTTGCTTCTCACAATGAGTCTCGAGAGATTCAACAAAAGTGGCATTTGTGCATTTCCTGAGACTTACTGTGAAAAACAGACTATAAAATCCAGACAAAATTCTTTTCCTTTCCTACATTTATTGTGCTGTTATAGAAATGCAGTTCCCACATGACTAGAATGATGTTTACTGAATGCTTCGCCTCACTTCTGTCTTCGGGTAGACTACAGTTGGGAACTCGTAGACCTCATTATGTTTTAGACTGCTGTTGCCATAAGTCCTGGCTACTGGTCAATGCTGACTGGCCTATCTGGGAGCTGCAGTTTAAAATGTTTGTTGGGCAGAATCTTACTGTAAACAAACATGGACATTCTTCTCGTGTGGTAACTGTCATGTGATATTTGCAATGAGTCAGGCTTTTGTCAACCATGCTGTCACCCTCTCAGAAGGTGGGCAGGATGTGGAAAACTGTGGAAAATTAATATTCTGGGATGCCAGATACTGTGTATTCCCAAGTGTTAGCATCATTTTGCCATTCTTTATTTATATGCCATCATATTCCTTATGGTTTAGGTTAATCTTAGGAATATGTGACCTTCATTAACAGCCCTGCTCAAGTCTTGCAAACTGTAAACCATAGCTCCCTTCACTGATCCATCTTGATACTCTTCCTCTTTTCCTACTCTTTTCCCATGAGTCTAGTATTTTCATGATCTATCAAGCTTCAGTTTGGTCATTTTAGATTCTAGAGAGAGTTGAGACTTGATCTGATTTAAAACCCATTTATTTGTTTTTCTGATAGTCCACACTATCTGTAAAGCTGTCCACCAAAATCAACTATTTTGGTTTTTTCATTGCCAAAATTTCAGGTTATATAATTCTTCTGTAGTAATATTTTTCGCCTTCTTAAAGTTCATCTGTAATCCTGCTTTTACATTTTCTTCTTTAATCTTCCTCCATAGTTGTTTCAAGCTGTTGCTATTTTCTGCCAGTAGTGTGATATGTCATCTGTGCATTTTAAGTAATTTATGCTTCTTCTTTCATCTGATACAAGACTGCTTTCTGTATGCTATGTTCTGCTTATAAATTCAAGAGGTGGGGAAATTAAATATGCCTTTGTCTGACACATTTTCCAACTGAAAACCATTATTTTCCTCCATATTGTGTCTTTAACAGTAGCCTGTTGCCTAGGGTATAGGTTGTGCTTCATGAGAATCAAATGGGGACCCATTTCATTTTGAATGGTGCATAGCTTTTCATGATCTACACAGTAAAGGCTTCATTGTAATCATTAGAACACAAAAATATTTTCTTCTGCAATTCTTTGATATGCTCCAGCAGCCAATATATATTTGAAATATGTTGTGTAGTGTCCTTTTTCTTTCTTTCTGAAAACAGCCTGAATGACTAGTATTTCTTTCTCCATATATGGTAAAAAAAATTGTTGTAAAATCTTGAGTATTATTTTGTTGTATGAAAAATTAATGCAAAAGTTTTATAATTACTGCAATTTTTAGTGTCACCTTTCATTATAAATTGAAAATATACTGAATTCTTCCAGTATATTTGGGCCACTGTTTTGCCTTCCACCTTTGTTGGCATATTCTTGTTAAGATATTGATAGCCTCAATTTCTATAACTTTAAATAAATCTATTAGTATTCCATCTATTATTGATGATTTATTAATTCCCAGTGTTTTCAGAGCAGCTTTCGCTTCACTTTCTAAAATGGAGGGTTCTTCATTAAAAAGTTCATCTTATATAAAAAAAACTTCCTTGGTTTTTTCCTGTATAGTTCTCCAGTGTGTTCTTTATATTTTTTCTTTATTTTATACTGATCAGATAATGCATTTTCTTGTAGATCTTTCCGCATCCTTCATCTTAGTTTAAATTTTCCTTCGCTTTCTTGGATATTATGGAAGAAATATCCTCTTTTTTCTTTTTGGTTGTCCTCTTCTGTCTCTTTGCAATGATTTTTCCAGTAATAATCTTTGTCCCCATGTGCAAATCATGGTAAAGCTGAATTTAGGGTTCTGATCTCAATAATATGTAAGTGCCCCCTTTTCCTTACTTAATGATCTTGCATAAGTGTATGTGTTCTTTAAGCATTTTTTATCTCAGATTTTCAAAAAAAATAGAGTGTGTCCTTCCTATGTGTGACAGCAGAAGAACATCAGCAAGTATTGCGAACAACCCCCTCACTCCTGCTGGCTGCAAAGCAATAGTTTACATCTTCCTTTCCTAAGACAGTGCCCTCCCAGCCCTTCATATTACAACCCCAACCAGTGGCCATGCTGACTGTGGATGTGAGGGAGATACAGAAAAGCAGCTCTGTGAGTCTGTGTCTGAAATCTGGTAACAAGTCACTAGAAATTCCACTGTATCAGTGGAACATACAGAGGAGATAACTCCCAAGATCCACATTGATTTAACAGCCAACTCATGTTAAAACTTACCATTAGATTTCAACCTGCAAGTCACTTTTCTTCTTTCTTTGGGTCTCCAAAAATATGCTGGAGTGCAGCTCCCACCAAATCTTCATAGCTGGACTATGAGAACTGCCGTGCAAAAAGTCTAGAGGACACAAGATTAGGAAAAGTTGCCGTACAGTTTCACAGTTGCTTTGAAAGAAGGTAGGAGGTCATTATCAGAACCACAATAAACAAGAAATTGGTATGATGCCTTGGTTTCCTCAGCCTGGTGATATTTATCCTTACAGGCTCAAAAAATGATCTTATAAAAATTGGTTTTGACTGACTCAACACCCATGTGTGTTTTCCCCAATCAAGATATTTGATGAATATAAAGTTCCTATGGCAACCAGTTAAAAAAGAAAAATATAAGTTTCTAGGAGTTTGTCAGCACAGGATGGAAATACAATAACATAACAATAGATGGGATGGTTCTGTTACTCTGATTTAGTTGGTGTGGCTTTATGGAGGTTGTTTGTCATCATCACATCTGATTGCCTGGAGAGATTAAGCGGGGGAAGGAAAGGATATCATAGTGTTAAAACCTCCTTCATTTCCACTGAATCACTGACAAAATTCTTGTTGGAACAAGAATAAACTAATACAGCATTGAACACAGATGCAAATAGGTGTGAGAACAGTCGTTATCAGTAAAGAATTAAGGATTCCATAGCATCTAGAGCAATCTCTAATTTAGCCCCTGTGTTTTTTAAAATTACATTTTGACTGCCAGTTTTCAGGACATCTGTAAGATTATAGTATAATGGAAGAAAGTGGTTTTTTAGAAACTCTGATAGCGGAAGGAAATTATAATTCATGGAAATTAGAAGTAAGCATAGAAAATCTTAAGGGTAGACAGTTGGCTTCAACCCCAAGTGCTGGTGGCAAATCTGGTAACCAAATGTGTCAGGAAACTTTGTATTACTAGGGAGGCAGTAGGTCAGCATTTAAACAGAATTACAGACAACAACATGAAAATGAAGGTAGAGGTTGAAAATGACAACTGCATCTGCAGAGCAAGACTTACTAAAGTGGAATGGGCAACCTGTGGCCCTCCCAAAGTTATTGGCATGCACCTTTGTTTTGCTTGAGACAGATCAGTTAGTGATGAGGGATAATGGACCTTGTGGTCCAACAACATCTGGAGGATAACAGGCTACTGTGCCATTTTGTAAGTTTTCAGAAGTCACATGTCATGGGCCAGTCTTGTCTTGAAGTCAATTACAAAGAAGCATCAATTCAATCCTACATTGAAGTTATCCTCTGTGCAATCCTAATCATGTGGCCCCATATTCTGGACCTCCTGTCCATACTCTGAGGGGAAGGTCTAAAGAGGAGAGTCTCGCCCATATGGTAAGGCTTCCTCCTCTATGATTTAAACCCTTGAAAATAGATGGTAGATCAGGCATATTCCTTAAGAGCAGCCCCTATGAGTGGGTGGTGGAAGATGGGGCCAACATATCCTGCCCTGCTGTCTCCTTCCACCTCCTCTTGATCAAATGGAATGTAATCCCCACACAGAACACCTGGAGAGCTTAAAGGATGTGCTCATTTGCACCCTAAAAGCAGGCTATTGGACTTGTTGGAACCTAGAATCCCTGGCTAAGAAAGAAAGAAAGAAAACACCCAAGCCCCACATATCTCCACTGTTAGACGCAGTCCAGCCAGAAGCTGTAGTACAAGTGTTTACAAAAGATTTGCAATACTAAATCAGAACCTTCCTCAACTATCAAAATAAACAAAACCCACAAAGGTCCAGCTGTACAAAAGTGCTTCTCAAAGCTGCAGTGAACTCTTACTTATACAAAAGGCTCATGTCAGAGAGTCACTCCATGTTATTATCCTGGGCTTTTATTTAGCCTTGTACCTTGGATATCTGAAGCCTTGCCAACACATGAGTTAACTGTTTCAAGAGGTTTAAAAACCAAATTAAACCTTCTGTGTATTGGGATCTATTGTTACCACTGTCCCAAAATCAAGATCTTCCAGTACAGGAAACAAACCCAATAAATATACCCTTGATTGACAATTTAGCTACCTATTTTGCTGATCTGTAGACAGTCCTTTGATAGAAATGCTATATGTCACCCGAGAGGTCTCTGTAACCAAAAGTGTACTTGAATACACCTGAAACCAATTCATTTTTGTTTTTGTACTAAGGAAATGGAATAAAATCATCTGTCCTGGCAATGGGTGACCTGTGATAATGAATTTTCCAGTAAAATGATAAAGCAGAATTTATTATTAATCTTTAATACAGTATTGCACTTGTCAAAATGATTGGTGGCATATTCAAATAGTCTATATTCAACTATGCAATCATGAAGTATATTTATTTTAAAATGGCTCACTTTTGGCCATATGCTCTTGTAGGTTTGTTTTGAATCCTTCATATTAATATATATATTTATTTTTTGATAATACAGCACAGTTCTTTCATTCTGCAATTCTGACTGGTGACAATTGGCTATTTTTTTTCCTTGACTGTCTGGTCCTGCTATTGTTGTAGAATTTATTTCTTCCTCATCTGTTGCAGTTGCTTGGATATTTTGAGTTTTTGCCTCAGGATGGTGTTAATTCCTTGGGGTACGTTGTCATCAGAATGTTATCACCTCAGCATGGTTCTGGGAATAAGTTATTCCATTTTAAACATGGACTTAAAAAGGCAAGGGCAGCCCTATCGTTAGGCAAAATAAGGCAGACTTTTTGCATGGCAGATGCTGGAAAACACCCATTCCTCCAGATTCACATGCCTTTGTCTCTGGATAGAGCTGTGTCCTGTACCCTGTAAACTAGCTTCCTGCCTTCAAGAGCAGAGAAGACGCTGTCCCATTGCCACCACTGAAGTACTGCCAGTCCAGTTTGTTTCTGTACCTGGAATGGGGAAGGAGGATATCCAGAAAAGGATCAGCCATTTGTAGTGTCCTGCTGAATTGAGTAGTCACTGAAGTGGATAAAGGACAGGTCTAACATGTGGCCAACAAAACAATTCCAATAGCTACAGTATGTCAATTTCAATGTTAAGTATGCAAGAGCAATCCTGCTTTCCTGTACTTCCCCGGTACCAGGGTGCCAGTTATTTATTTTCTGCATAATGTAGCTGAAGATTAGAGTTTTGTCTGCATAAACATGGAAGCTTACAGGAGGACGCTGCCATATTTGCAATATAGACCATGACAATTTCCTTTTGCTTAGATTATTTAGAGAGGCCAAAAGGAGAAAAGTTGTTCTCAGACCTCTCAGAAACTATGAACCAATTTCTTTTTTGCACAGTGAAAGTGTTTTTATCTTGCCAGCTTGACTTAAATCAGGAAGGTCATGTCTTCCTTTTTTGTACAATAAGCAGCACTTCATTAGTTGCTTGTCATCTCCCTGCCTCCCCCCATGGTTCATCACAGTTTTACAACTGAATGATAAATTGGTCCAGTGTACTAAAAATCTTTAGCTATGCTATGGAGTATGAACAAGTTGCTTCCTCATTGCATCCTCAGTTATGCAAATTTTCTACTGGGAGTTTTTGCTGGGTGGCAGGAGATACCACAACATCAAAATGACTTCTCCTGTTTCTCATCAAAGAAGGAGCTACTACCCTGGCTCCCAAGATGAGCCTTTCTCCTTGACGACCAAGAAAGATTAGTGAACGGAGGCAGTAAAGGCCTTCATGAAACCTGATTCCGTCTTCTGAATCATTAGCCATGCCTCCCAGTTTAGTGCCATCTGCAGATTTAATGAGCATCCCTTTCAAACCCTCATCCAGTTCATTTATGAAAATGGTGAACAACAACAGGCTTAGGAATCCTGTGATAGCCCACAGGCCACTTCTTTCCAGGATAATGATGAAGAAGATAAGCAGCTTCACATGTTAATGGTGATAAAAGCCCATCTTAAGTTATGAGAGATAGGGATCAATCCCTTGATCAGATGTTGGGAATGTGTGGCCCTCCAGATGTTGGACTGTAAAACTAATGATTACTAACCATTGTCCCTGTTCAAAGCAGAGGAGATATAAAATGAATATCTTTAAAAAAAGAGGCACACTCATATCCTACTTGTGAAACTGTCTGCTATGGGTACCTATTATGCAACTGTGGGATCAGAATGGTAGGTCTGTGATATTCTTAAATGCCACAGCATTTTTGTTTGGTGTTGTAGTCTGTATTGACTACAGACTATTCATTTACCATGAATTATATTATCTTTATCAGTCAATTATGCACTGGGTGAAAATATGCCTGTATCCACAATTTGCATGGTATAGTATTGTACAGCTGCAGCCTTAAATACTTCCTTGTAAATCTGATTCAGCTTGATTCCATTCTTTACAGTTTAGCTCCCCCCACCCCATCAAAGGACATTATAGCAAAAACAAATTGAGCTTAATGTATTTCAGGTTGCTTGTTACCCGTAAACAATGAAAGGGGAAAGAATCGATCAACATCTGGCTGTGCAGGTAGAAAGGAATGCAAATAACACACACAATCATTCTTAGTGGAATTTAATTCTCCAGATACGCTTCCCAGATCTCTCTATTTTATTTCTCTGGGTGAACAGCATATGTCACTGATGTTTTGAGAGAGGCAAATTGAGTGATCCAAAGGTGGCATGACACAGTTCATTCTGGAGTGAGAAAGGGGTTTCATAAGTGCCTTATTTTTCAATAGTATTCATCCTAATGTCAGCTTGCAGGATAACAGCAAAATGCTGGAAATCTGCAGAACTTTTGATATTGCATATATAAAACTATAACAAATCGCGATGGAAAAACTGACACATCAGCTTAGATTAGTTGGCGCTAAAGCAGAAACATTTGCTTTTTCAAAACTGTGGCATGACTTTGTTTCATACACTGTCAGAAAGATATTTAGGAATATTTATCATAGTTTTTATCAGACTATGACAAAGTGTTTACTCACAAATATGGATTTATTTATTGGCCAAAATCCTATGGGTCTTTGTATATAGTTTGCAGAATCTACTTTTCCTAATTGTGACTAATTCATGAGGTGACAGGCATGTCTTGATCACAAATCCTAAACACAATTGGAATCTGCCCTGACACTTCATCACTTAGCCACAATGAGCCATAACAAATTATGCAAACCTTACACAAATACCAGTAGGATTCTGGATATATATTTGTTTGGCCAGAATTTGTACCCCATCATTTAGCCAAAAAGGCTGCCAGGGTGGTTTGCACAGATAGATGATATATGACAGTTCGTGCCCTCAAGCTTACATCTAAAATTATGACATAATGCAGAAAGAATAAGGTTTATGGAAGGAGGAGAAAAAGTTTAACACAAAGAATAATGGTGTAAACATTGTAGCCATTAATTGATTCGTTTGATATTTTCAAATTTTAAATGTAATGTAAAGGGATAAATATATTAAGTGATGGTTGTTGTGGGTTTTTCAGGCTCTTTGGCCGGTTCTGAAGGTTGTTCTTCCTAACGTTTAGCCAGGCTCTGTGGCTAGCATCTTCAGAGGACAGGAGTCAGAACTCTGTCTGTGCTCTGGTGCAGTTTGTTTGGATAGTTGAGTATTTATAGCTGTAGGATCAGCTTCTGTCCTTTTCAGGAGATGGGTGATTATGGTGATCAGTGTGTTTTTTGTGGGTGTATTGTTGTGATACAGGGGAAAGATGATCTGTCACTGTGAATGATGGGTGTCGTTAGCAGGTCTTTTCTGTTCAGTGATCCCCTGTCCTTGTGGCTGGGTAGAGTTTGTTGACCTTGTGCAGGCTTTATTTTTCAGTGCTGAGAGCCAAGGTTTGTTGAGTTTTAAATTTTATTCTTTTTTGTTAAAGCTCTGCTGGTGTTTGTGGATTTCAGTGTCTTCCTTGTGCAGTCTTAACATAATGATTGCTGGTGTTGCCCAGTAGTTCTGTGTTTTGAAATAGAATTTCATGTCCAGCTTGTTTTAGGGCATGTTCAGCTACTGCTGATTTTTCCAGTTGTTTTAGTCTGCAGTGTCTCTCATGTTCTTTGATTCTGGTGTGGATGCTTCGTTTTGTTGTTCCAATATAAACCTGGCCACAGGTATATATTGGAAGTGTACTAATATATTAAGTGTACTAATTTCTGACAGTAATAAAAATGCCATGTTTTCAGGATTGATGTAAAGTGTTTGTTTTCACTAAGAGACATGTGGCGCATTTCACTAGAGCCTCTAAGGCAGTTCCCAGAAAACAAAGCAAAAAATCCAGCAGCTGCAGTGTACCTCCAGCCAAACTCTTTCCCCAGAAACAAAAGGGTAAAAATGTGAGCACCTGATGGAGTTCACTGGAAATAGAATCACACATCCACCATGCCGCCAATGAGAAAGCTAGGAGAGACTTGACACATCCCTTCCAACAGATATAAAAGATACCTGGCAAGGGATGGCATTAAAACATGAACAGATGACGATATTCACCTTCATCATAGGCTTGATAGACAGACACCAGCATTTTGAGTTGCGCTAAGAAATGGAGAGTAAGCCAGTGAATTATTTCAGTAACAATGTATATATTCCTGTTGACCAATCCATCTGCTATATAGTGCAGGGGCGAGCAACTTCTGGGAACTGGAAACCACACTGGAAAATTCTGAGAGCTTTAGTACACCTTGCCACTTCCAAATTTGCTGTTTTATCAGCACGATTGCTGCTGTCTTGCATGCCTTGTTTTTGAAGAGAAGTGTAAACCCCCTTTAAAAATGGTTACTGTATGTGGTCCTCCACCCATCCCATTTTGTTTCTTTACAGGTATCATAGTTCAGTGCTTTAGTATTTGGCTGTGGAGCCAGAGGTTGTGAGTTTGTTGGGAGTTTGATTCCCCACTGTGCTTCCTTGACTGGAGATGGACTCAATGATCCATAGGATCTGTTCCAGCTTTCAGTTCAGATGATGATGATATCAATATATAATTTATAATAAATGTAGCAGTACTTTGCATTATAATGAGAAACAAACAGCTCTGGGGTACAGGCAAGATGAACAGATGATTGAAGGCAGAATCCCAGTCCAGGAGGGGCTTTATTTGGAGGTTTTCTCAACATGACATATAGAAATAGATTTTAAAGCTGTATGCATCATACAGTTGTAGATGGTGAATGCTTTGTTCACAGGTGAAAGTGGCTTTGGTTAATAGAAAGTGGACTGCTTGTGTCAGTGGATTGCACCATGTTGAAGAGGGACTGGATCCTACAGGTTCAGCCCAGCCCTCCATTTCTGTAGCATGTCCGGGTTTGGGAGCCCAACGCATTTTTGAACTGAAAAATAGTGGTGGTAGGGCACAATAGGAGAGGAACAGATGAGGAATATTTAACAGTTTGCACACCTTCTGCTTCTCTCCTGTGCAACCTCCCTCTGTCAAAATTTAATATCTTCCAGATATTATCAGGTATAGGAAGAACTCAGGATAGTAACCTAAGGATAGGGTGTAAAGCACGTGGAACCTTTAGTTCAATGATTCCAGGCCCTCTTTTTGTAACAGTTTTTAAAAGTCTCATGCCTCCTTGAAATACAAAATTTTGAAATGTAAATGTCATGACTCGGATTGGGAGAGGCAGGAGCATCAAGGGAATGGGGGTTGCCTTCATCCCACTCCATCCAATGTTGCCATGGTGGGGAGGGCAGAATGATTTCTGGTGCTGGTGGAGGCCTGGATTCCACTTGTAATTTTAGGAGGGAAATGCCGCACCACAGCAACGGAATTCCACAAGGCGACTAAGAGATAAAGAAAAAGAGAGAGAGAAAAGATGTGAACCCTATTAGTCCATGTCATAGAATTAACAACAACAAAAAACCCACATAGAATTGCCCCCTCCCATTTCCCAAATAAAAATCCAGGAGACTTCCAATTTTGCATGCCTCCCTTGAAATTCTGATACATCCCCTGGATAGAGCAATGTCTGTGGGGTAAAAACTACCCATCTAGTGTGTCCTGATAGCGCTAGATTATCACGAAGCTCTTCTACAACATCTTGAGTTCCTTTTCAGAGGAATTCATTTTAACAGAGTTCCTTAATTAGGCATATCAGCAGGCATCTGGGAGAGGACTTGTTTTGCCCAAGTTTGTGGCTAAACACAATTGACACATATTAGCTTTAATCCTTCAGGGCAGATTCCTGCTCACCATTCTCTATTCACTGACACTGCACAAGAAGGGTTTCTTCCCCTTAATTGCATTAGGGAAATTTGATTCTACTAAAGATGCACTGTCCACAATGGGTTAAGGTTGGAAGCACAGTCAGCCTTTATTTCGTGCAGTCAGTGGAACAAAATTCTTTCTGTGCTTAATTTTCATTCTGGGACAGCTGCTGAGATCTGTGACAAAAGAACTGTCCAAGAAAACCTATTATTTATCTGATCACAGAAACTTTAGAATACAGCTGTGCTACAGCTACCACTGAGCCCTTTTGAAAAGTCTTACTTTATCAAGGCTGAAATGGATATGGTTTCATCTACCATTGTGTTAGCTTAAAACAGTACTTTATACTAATAATTACACTTATGGGAGTGGGTGGAAACTGCTGCTAATACTGCCTATGTCAGAAGTGCTGTTAATAGAATTTTATTTATTTATTTATTTATTTATTTATTTATTTATTTATTTATTTATTTATTGCATTTATATGCCGCCCATCTAGACATAGTCTACTAGACAATATTGAGGTGGTACTCATATAGGGCCTGTTCACTCATTGCAGTGACATGACAGGGTATAATTCATACCTATCTCACTGCGAATGAAAATGCTTTCTGCTTTTTGATTTTTCATTTTTGGATAGTCTTGTTGTTTTCTTTAAGTATAACAATACATAACTCACAGTAAATGTTTAACTTGCAGTAAGTCAGCATACTCGAAAGACCTGCTAGTGGCATAAAACGTACAGTTTTTAGAGTCACAAAATTTAAATGAATTAATTTAATTGAATGAAGGAATAGCTAGTGAAGAATAAAATAAATAATGTAAATGAAGTGGAATAAGATAAATAGTTAAGGAGTATTGGAGAATATAACTTAGAATTTAAGTCACAAGTGCCTTCATAGAGAAAGTTGTTCAATCGAATTGCCCTCCTGCCCCGGAGTAAAGACGCGAGACCAAAATTATGGATTAAACATGGGCCACACTTTATTGAATAAAAAATATTGCCAATCCTTTGGCAAAGGGGGGGGGTCCTGCTGTAGTGCGGAATCAGGTTTAAGCACAAAGAACACTCCACTAAACTCAGATAGGAACTGACTCCAAACTTGCAAATCTTCCCTCATGCCACACATAACTCTAGTCCTATGCAAGGGACGACTGAGGCCTTTCATTGCCATGCAAAGTCTGCGCAAAAAGGCACGGCCAGGCGGCACCACTCTGCAAGCAAAGTTTACATGGCCCACAATCTCCTGAAGCTCCCTCAGGGACACCTTTTTCTTCTGCAACATCGCTGCTATCCTGACCTTAAGGTCGGCTAATTTACTGTCAGGCAGTCTAGATGTCTCCTTCACCATGTCCAGCTCAATACCTAGGAACATCAGGGACATGGCTGGTCCCTCAGTCTTTTATATCACATTTTGCCAGCTCCGCCCCCACACTACACTCCTCCCTTCTTCTTGACACTTCATGTCTGTTAACCAATTAGGCTTGAAGGGCTATAACATTTTCTTCCTCCCTCAGTTCCCATGAAAATCCAGGTGTTTTATCTCTTCTCCAATTAGCTTGGAATGTTGAGTCTTTCACGGGCCTCTTTGTCCGACCTTCAAGTTTATCTCGAACCATGCTGTACCGGTCTTCAGAAAAACACTCTCATAGCACTTAGAAAAACACATTCCAATGTCTCTCAAATCATCTTCACACAGAACCTGTCTGACTCCATCTTACATTTCACTGACTACGTATTCCATACTGCTTCAATTCCATCACAATTAACAATCCAACCACCTAGCTAGCCAATATTATTTACCGCTCCATAAGACGCACCTTTCCACAAGACACACCAAATTTTTAGGAGAAGAAAACAGGAAAAAATAATTTGTTTTCCTCTCCAAAAAATTGGTGAGCCTTATGGAGAGGTCCATCTTATGGAACACACCCTAGGACCCTTTGGAGGCTCACCCTGCCCCCCGGGGGTCAGAGGGGGCGACATCGCCAGTTTCTGGGACTCTTCTAAAGCTTCCCAAGCCTCAAAAGAGTCTGAGAAGCTGGTGATACCCCCCTCTGGCCCAGTGGGGGGGGGCAGGGCGAGTCTCTAAAGGGTCCTAGGGTGTGTTCCAGGACCCTTTAGAAACTCACCCTGCCCCCCTCAGGGGTCAGAGGGGGCAAAATCGCCACCTTCTGGGACTCTTCAGAGGCTTCCCAAGCCTCAAAAGACTCCCCAAAACTGGCGATTTTGCCGGTGCTGGCCCCATGCAGGGGTGGGAGGAGCATGCCAAGGGTCCTGGGAGGCTCCCTCGGACCCTTGCCAGGCTCCCCCCACCCCCCCACGGGGCCAGGGGGGGTAAAATCACCAGCTTCTGGGAGTGTTTGGAGGCTCCCCAAGCTTCCAAACACTCCCAGAACCTGGCGATTTCGCCAGGGCTGGCCCCGTGGGAGGGTGGGGGTGGGAGCCTGGCAAGGGTCCTGGGAGGCTCCCTTGGACCCTTGCCAGGCTCCCCCCACCCCCCACGGGGCCAGGGGGGGTAAAATCACCAGCTTCTGGGAGTGTTTGGAGGCTCCCCAAGCTTCCAAACACTCCCAGAACCTGGCGATTTCGCCAGGGCTGGCCCCATGGGAGGGTGGGGGTGGGAGCCTGGCAAGGGTCCTGGGAGGCTCCCTTGGACCCTTGCCACGCTCCCTCCCACCCCCCCACGGGGCCAGGGGGGTAAAATCGCCAGCTTCTGAGAGTGTTTGGAGGCTTATCAAGCTTCCAAACACTCCCAGAACCTGGCGATTTTGCCAGCGCTGGCCCCGTGGGGGGGTGGGAGGAGCGTCGCAAGGGTCTGAGTGAGCTTTCAAGGACCCTTGCGATGCTCCCCCCACCTGGAAGCTGGCGATTTCGCCGGCGCTGGCCCCGTGGGGGTGGGGGAGCCTTGCAAGGGTCCTGGAAGGCTCACCCGGACCCTTGCGACGCTCCCCCCCACGGGGCAAGCAGCGACGAAATTGTGCCTTCGTTCCATTAGACGCACGGACTTCCCACCCCACATTTTGGGAGGGAAAAAGTGCGTCTTATGGAGCAAAAAATACGGTAATTGTTCTCTAATACTGTAGTAGTTAATCCAAGTCAGTACACTAACTTATTAATGGTTCACAATTCTTGAGCAAACAATACTAATTTAATTAACCAGCACTAAGTAAAGTAATTAATTCCTATTATTAAGGCGATGGGGGTGAGGAGGATTTCGGGAGGTGGCGATGCACTGAATTATCTAGTGGCCTATACGCCCCGCTGTACCCCCGCAGTAAGGCGCCTAGCTGCAAACTGTTTCTTATATTGTTGTTGTTGTTGTTGTTGTTGTTGTTGTTTTAAACAATACTAAATAACTGTATAACGTCGGTTAAATGAACCCCCAAAGAGTCACACTAGTTGGGCATGGCTGCTCGGACTTGCCCACCCCCCTTATCTCACTACTAATTACAAACCAATTTAATTATAACAAAACAATACTAATCAAAATCAACAAACAAGCAAACAAAGGAGAATGCTAAATAAACTGAAAAGCAAACCAAGGGAGGTAGCCAATGCTACCCCCCAGATCCTAAGCTCCAAGCAGTGCTGACCTCACACCAACTATGCAGCTCTAAGAAAAACACAAGCCAAACTCCTGCTTCCACTGATGCTAGAGTGAAGGAAGAGGAAGGGGGTGGGTCTTAAATAACCTGCCATTCCCCCCCCCTCAGGAAATGGTGTTGAGGGACTCGAAAGGTCCTGCAATTTCTGTGGATGGAGACAAAGACGAGTCGCACCGCTGAAGCATGCCTCAGCCGCAGCTCCAGCATTGGACAATTAAAATGTAGTTTTCTGTCGCTTTTCTTCATTTGTTGGAGAACTTATCCATTTTCATCTCTAGAAATGTTGATAAATCCAAGAATTTTTGAAAGATATTAGTTCTTTTTTTATTTTTATTTTTTTTAATTTATCTCCCGCCCATCTAGACCGAAGTCTACTTTGGGCAGCTAACAACAAATTCATAAAACAATTTCATAAAAACAATAGTCCTATAAGAGAACAACAACATAATATGATACAAGATGGCAAAAAATAAAATTAAATAATGACAGCTCTCAAGAGCTAGGTTTTGAGCTTGCTCTTAAAAACATCTAGCAAGGGAACCAGGCAAATTTATGGGGGTAGATTGTTCCAGAGATGAGGGACCCCTGCTGAGAAGGCCCTGTTTCATGTTCTTTCTCTCTGGGCCTCCCTCAGCATTAGGCCCCTCAGCAGCCCATCCTGGCTAGAATAAGTGATATGGGTAGATCTAGGTGGGAGAAGGCGTTCCACCAGATATTGAGGTCCTAAACCGTTTAGGGCTTTATACGTCGTTGTTACTACTTTGAAATCAACACAGAATTGAATGGGCAGCCCACCCTAATTCAGGGCAGCCCGAGTGGGGAAGATATGTTGATGTTTTCTCACCCCAATGAGTAGTCTGGCTGGCACGTTCTGCACCATTTGTAATTTCCGCATCAATCTCAAAGGCAGCCCCACATAGAGCGCATTACAGTATTCTAATCTCGAGACTACAAGCACATGAACCAGATTGGTGAGCACCCCAACATCAAGATAGGAATGTATCTGGGCAATCCGCCAGAGATGGAAATAGGCGGTGCTGACCCCTGACGCTACCTAGGTTTCCATGGTAAGCGCCGGATCTAGATGGACCCCCAAGCTGCAAACCTCACTCTTCATGGTGAGAGTCACCCACCCCCCCAAAAAAGTGGGGGAGTTTCCCAAACCACTGATGGCGGGGCCACCCACCCTCAGGACCTCCGTCTTGTCCGGGTTCAGCCTCAGTCCATTCATCTGCATCCATTGCAATACAGCCTCCAGGCAGTGCTGAAGGGACGAAACGGCATCCACTGTTGTAGGAAAAAAGGAGATGTAGAACTGGGTGTCATGAGGATACTAATGACATGAAGCCCCACATCCCCACATTGTTCTGGCATTATGTCTCTTAATATAATTGTTTAGTGAGGTTCAATGTTTGATTGCTAAATCTGGAGTTCAGGGAGTGGGTGGGACAAAACCTGATACAACAGGGGTCTCAAACATGCGGCCTGGGGGCCATTTGCGGCCTTGCCTACCCCATGCGTCCTCTGCTGTCAAGAGTGGAAAAAAGCCTCACTCGTTGTCTGTCTCCCAAGACAGCGCCTCTTGCACCCTCCATCTGGAACTACAGTCTGTGAGCCAGCCTGCCTGAGTGTGCCTTTTTTGAGGGGGGCCCTCAGAGGAAGGTTGCTGGACCTCCGTGTGTGTGTATGTGCACCTGTGGGGGGCCCACCCCATTCTATTTAATTTCATGGGTAATGATGGGGGCTTTTCTCCTTTGGCAAGGTGATTCTGTGAGGCTTTTAGAAAAAATAATGTTGTGCCCTCCCCCCCCCGTTAGGCGGTTGCTGGCGCTCCCTCCCTTCTCTGCTTCTTCTTCGTTCTGCTGCTGCTGCTGGTGGTGGTAGTGAAGAAGGAGCTGGAGGGGTTCATGACCGGCGACGAGGGCTCGCAGTCCCCTCCTTCTCCTCCTCCTCCTCGGAGCCCCAGCCGGGCTAAGGAAATCCTGGGCAGATTCTTCGGGCTCTTGCTCCGCTTGGCGGAAAATCTGATGCGGCCCAGCCTCACCCAGACTCTGCCTCCAGCAGCCCCCAGGTAAATTGAGTTTGAGACCCCTGTGATACAAGGCATCTAGAGCAATGGTTTCCAACCTTGGGTAACTCAGTTGTTCTTGGACTGCAGTTCCCAGAAACCTTCACTGCCAGCTGTTCTGGCTGGAGTTTCTGGGAGCTGCAGTCCAATAACACCTGCATTAGCCAAGATTGGGAACCACTGCTCTGGAAAGCCTATGCTGGATCTCACAGTTGTATTATTTGCAAGGCTGGTTGTCAGGGTCAGATAAGAAACCATTATGTTTTGAAGTTGGCAGAATATCTAATGTGCTCAGTCTTGTTGTGTGTTGGTTATGCATTCTTTGTGGAAAATCTTACATTGGGTTAATGTAATACTCCTGGAGAATATTTCTTCTTATTGGTTAGATGAGGTTTTGATCTTCTATAAAAGATGAAATCTGACACATAGATCAGACTAAACTACTATTGAAATAACACCAGCAGCAACTCAATCGGGTATGGAGAAATAAAGGCTAATCATGGATGGGAAAAAAAAGCACAAAAGATTGATTTTCTTCATGTTACATTTATAGAATTTTGTGGGAATACCCCGGAAAAGGCTTGGCCCCCTGTACTTAATTTGAAGATATCTGCTGAAACGTCTGTGAAGAAAACCTTGATCAAGCTCCCCTGTAACTGCATTTGAATAAACATCATCCATGCTGATCATCAAAGGCAGTTCTTTCCCAAAGTTAGGGCATTTGACCTTAGTCAATTGTGTCAATTAACCAGCTTATTAGAGTAATTACAAGCCTCCACTAGCTTTGCATATTTGCCCTGTATGAGACCAGAAAGTAAACAAAATGCTCCACTTCCTTAATTTAAAGATCGCTGGGGCTCAGCAACGTCTAGTCAGCTATGGAGATATCAAGGGATGTGCCAATGCAGCACATGAAGCAACCAAAGATAGCACAATTAGCACATAAATGACAAGCATCTGTTGAATCTTCCCAGAAAAGGTCCCAGGTTTATAGAATCATTGGATGGTGTGAGTGTTTTAATTAAGTGCAGGAGATGTAAGCGAAATGACTTGCAGTAGAATTGATCTCCTAGCACACCGCAGTTCCATTATGGCCAACGAGTATAATGAACTTGTATTTTGCATTTGGTTTTCTCCCAGAAAAGTACACATTCTTCCCATGTGCATAAGCCCTATTTAGTTACGCTTTAAAATGTCTGCATCTCATATGTGCTGGGGAGAATGCTAGTCCTGCTCCCCTCTCTATCACTTTAAACACAGAAACATAACAATCTTTAGAGAGGGTAAACTGCTGTTCCTGGGTAGCATCTCCATGCAGGCCACCATCCTAGCCACAACTAGAGCTGTGGCTCCTATGCGGGTGCTAACAGAGCACATCATTCTCTCCCTTCAGACAGTCACATTTTTGTGATGGAATTAAGGAGGCAAGCACCATCCCCTCAATGTGTGGGTCCTGCATGCTTTAAAGCATGCATGTGTTCTTGGAGGAAACAGATAGCCTAAATCTAATTCAATCTGGGTTTAGGCCACACCATGGAATTGAAAATGGATTGGTTGCCCTGCAAGACAATCTTCTAAATGAGGCAGACAAGGGGAACATAACCCCGCTGGTCCTCCTGGATCTTTGTGTGACCTTTGATAACATCAATCATGGTATCCTGAGATCGCTATTTAGTTTAGAACTTCGGGGCTCTATTCTTTAGTGGTTTTAGTCCTTCACTGAAGGCCAATTTTAGATGATAAACTTCAGGGAAGTGATCTTTATTATGGGGTCCCTCAGGGTTTAGCCAGTTCCCCAATGCTTCTTAATATCTATACAAAGTCCTATGGAGTCATGCAGAGAACTCACATCAAGATTCCGAATTTGTTGTCATCAATAAGTGGATGACATGCAGGTTTTTCTCTCCTTTTCTTCATCTGCAAGTGACGCAATACAGCTCCTGATGTATTGTCCAGCATCAATAATGGACTGGACAAGGGCCAATAAACTAAATCCAGACAAGATGGATGGTTGGATTGTTGGACCTGTTAGAGGGATATTTAACTGACCTTAATGGGATTACACTCCCCCTGAAGGTCAGCTTCACAATTTGGGAGACCCAACTCTCTTTATGGAGGTCCAGATATCTGAAGTGGCCAAGAGTGCATTTCATCAGTTTTGGTTGATTGCCCTGCACCTTAACTGGGAGAAAAAATGTCTAATGAAAGTGATTTATGTGTTGGTAATCTCTAAATTAGATTACTGCAATGCTCTTTACTTAATGCTGTCCTTGAAGTTAGTACGGAGATGTGAGCCAGTCCAAAATGTGGTGACCAGACTGATGACAGGTTCCAACAGATATGAACACATATTCCCAGTCTTGGCACATCTTCATAGGCTCCCTCTTAGTTTCCAGTGCCAAATTCAAGAGGCTGGTTGTGACTTATTAAGCCCTTAATGGTTTAGGACCTTGATATTTGATGGAACATCTCTCACAAAAAACAGGTGTCCGTCCCACATTTTTAACTTTCCATTATGTTAAAAATGGTGCCACCAATGGAGGAGAAAAGAGCCAACTCAAGGAACTGTGCTTTTTGGTCATGGCCCCATCCCTTTGGAAACAACCTCCAATACAGGCTCATCAGGCAGCTTTCATTTTTAAGAAATTAGTAAAAACTGTATTATTTAAAGCTGCCCTTTAGTAATTACTGGAGATACACAAATCTGTTTTAATTTTATTTAATTTTATTGAAAATTAGGGTTGAGGTAGGCGCAGAGTTTTGTCTATTTTAGTATTCATTCTTGGATATATATTGCATTTAATGTGCTTTTAATGTGCTGTAAACCACCCAGAGAGTGGATACACTCTGGGGTGGTGTACAAACTGAATTAATAGATAAATGACTGAATAGGGCTATACCCTTAAACAAATAGATAACACAGCATGTAGCATACATCTCCACATAAGTACCGACTGAATTATTATTTTTTCTTATTTTATTAACATCCATAGTATTACAATGCAAGTTAGAATTGTAGTACAATACTATCACATTCCTTACACAGTCTATCAGCACATTATCTTTCTTTAGAGATCCACTAGTTCATATTTTAACATACTTATTTCTTTTAAGATGTTACATGCCAGCAATCCAAATTACTTCTCATTTCACATTCTTCTTTTCTTGAGCTAAATCCATATGTTAATAATGGTTGCAATGTTTTCATAAAATTATCTTGTTTTATTTTCCCTCTATATATTTTAATTTGATTGGTCAACTTTTCCATCAGAACAGTTTGCCAGATCCTGTTCTCAAATTTTTGTACTGAAAGATCTTGAGCATTTCTCCAGTTTTGTGCAATTTCAGCTTTTGCTGCACCAATAAGATGTGCAATTAGGTCTTTATTAAATAATTTTTCATTGCCATCCTTAAATATTGAAAATAGTAATAAAGCATCATTTTTAATTATTTTTGATTCAACAATGTTTCTATCCATTTAATTATTTCACACCAATATGCTTCCATTTTGGGACAAGAGATTCACATGTGGTTGTTGTGGTTTTTTCGGGCTCTTTGGCCGTATTCTGAAGGTTGTTCTTTCGAAAGTTTCACCAGTCTCTGTGGCCGGCATCTTCAGAGGACTGTTCTCTGAAAATGCCGGCCACAGAGACCAGTGAAACATTGGGAAGAACAACCTTCAGAACACGGCCAAAGAGCCCGAAAAACCCACAACAACCATTAGATCCTGGCCATGAAAGCCTTCGGAAATAGACCCACATGTGTTCTAGTGTGCCTTTACTTCCACAGTTTTGCCAGCATCTGTGAGATTTTTCCATTAATTTTGTGGGGTATCAATACCATCTGTGGACTACCTTCAAAACTATTTATTTTGTTTTAACTGATACTGATATATATGGATATGTGGTCCATATTTCCATCCATTCTTTCTCTGATATATTGATATTCAAATTAGTTTCCCATGTTATTTTAGATCCCATACCCCTGGGAAATACTTTCTCAACCAAATGTTTATATATTACTGAAGTTATTCCCTTCCTTTTATTTTGATCTTTTTCTATACTATATTGTTCTAGTTCCGTAAGCGTTCTCATAGTCAAGAATTGTGGTATAAATGAGTTGCCAAATTTCTTACCTGTATTAACTGTAGCCAATTAGGGTTCATTTCCTTTGTTTTGTCCTCTTAACTGTCTAATTCTTATTAGTTTCCCTGCATCAATTAGGTCTCTTAGTCTATAAATTCCAATTCTTTTCCAATTTTTGAATTGTACGTATTTCTCTTTTGATTTAAATTTTGGATAATCCAGCATGGGGCATAGAGGGGATATACATGGAGCAAATAATTTCATGTATTTATGCCATATTTTCAATGACTCTTCTCAGCCTTTTGGCTAAAATCAAGTGTAATATCTGTTCTTATCAGTACCAACTGAATTATTTGGCAATCACAGTGCTGGTGGTGGTTGGACCTACAGGCAATGGATCAACATACAGGGAGGGGTGTGTTTTATGAACTAGATGTACTCAAGTTGTTTATTTAATTCCCAAAGAGAGTATGCCATATTATAATATTATGCCCATTGCCCTCTTTTTTTCCCTACCTGATACTCTTTCTTAGAAGGCTCTTAGTTCAGGTGCTACTGATCATTTATTCCTCAGTGGTTCAGAATCTCTTGGCATCTTCTTTACACATTATCTCTCAGTTCTGTTCTTGTCATTCTACTTCTGTTCCTCACTTCTCTATTTTTCTTTCCATTAACTTCTCCCATTCCACTCTTCATCTCTTCCCCCTCTTTATATCATTTTTAAGAGATTGCTATCTGCTAAATTCTTGAGTCATGAACCTGTGAGTCTTTTGCTTTCTGCTTCCACAATGATGCAGTTTCAAAATCCTGGTTGATAACAAGTTCCCTGCACACTGAAATACTGCATTACACAGATGTGCTTTGTGCTGATCTGGATGCTCTTAGTCAAGCAGGTTTGATAAGCACTGAAGATCCTGCAGCAAAACCGTGCTTTGGGGAAAGTTCACGACAGGACTCCCTCTATAAGGTCTGTTAGAATAATTGGAAGAGGTATTTGGTGACGATTTTCTTTTCTGTATTACTACTTTATTGGAAGTAAATCACAAGTTTTGTGCTCTTGCTTTTCATTTCTGTAATGTTTTTTTTCGTGCTATAGAATTTTACAGCAAGCTTAAAAATGTTGTTTCAAGGTTTCTTTTAAGAATTTTTAGGAGATGAAATGAATATAGTTATGCCACTCCTGTAGAATGGAGGCCGTTGTGTATCTGGGTTGTTTGAATAATTTTAAATGGATTTTTACCTCGTTAAGTTCATCTTCGCAACAAGTGTGTACCAGTTCATGGGGATACAAAGCACAGACAGAGTTTTAACTCCTGTCCTCCGAAGATGCCGGCCACAGAGACTGGTGAAACATTAGAGAGAACAACCTTAAGAACACTGCCAAAGAGCCCGAAAAACCCACAACAACCATCAAGAGCATTTAATACTATATGAATGAAATCACTGGCATACTGTTTATCTACATCTAGAAGTAACTGACAGGGACATCGAAATTTTAATAGCTGCAAGGATCAGAGCATCAGTGTTTAAAAGAATTAATATTCTTGAATTTTGGGGTGACTACTGACTGCATTATACATCTTGCCACCCGAAAAGCAACTTTGATCAGCGGCAGTCAAGTCATACTGATGGGAGTTTTTTAAAAATGTGATTCATTAATTGAGTTAGTCTAGTCATTCATGATAATTCACAATAGAAACCAAGGAGAATTTTTTTTAAAGGAAGAAAAATGACAAGGTTTAGAAGTCTAATGAACCCTTGCGTTACAGACATTATATTTTAAAGCAGGGTTTGTACTCTTTCAGTATTCTCGTACAATAACAAAACTAATGAATATATAATTTTCTCTCCTTTTTGTTTATCATGCCTTGCTAACATGGACATCTACAAAGGCTCAGGTTGGTGACGCAATCTGTCTTGATCTTTATTGTTCTCATTGAATTCAGGAGCATCTTGCTGATGTTGTTCTTCACCACTAAGGCTGGTCTACATGGTCAAATACCATGGGATTTGCTCCACTTATAAAATGGGGGAATTTGGAGTATTTTTTACTACCATATGACACAAAGGCTGATTTGAATCGGTCCAGCTGTTTTTTGCCCCAAAGCAGCTTTTTCTTTGTGTGCTGCTGGAGGGCTTATACTTTTTAATCCAGGAACAATTTGAATGGACTTTTTCCCATGTAGTTGTGATATGTTATAGTAAAGATGTGGGGGACATTCTGTAGTTGGTGTTTCGGTGACATGGACAGTTGGGGCATGAAGTTTAAGACTGGGAGGACATGCCCCCCACATTATTTCCTCTCCCCTGATCACCCTCTGATTTTTTAAAAAATATTAAGTATATTGTATGACAGTGCTAAATTAACCTATCACATCATCACTGGGTCTTTATTGTTATTATTTCCTGCATTTATGCCCCATAAAAGGATTGGCAAAGGCAGGATCAAAAGCAAAAAGGAAAGAGAGAATTGCTCTAGATAGGAAAAATCAGAAGGAAATTTTAAAATAAAGTAGTGAAATTACTGGTTTGTGTGTGTATTGAATAAAGAAAATAAAACAATAAGGGAGGTGTAGAATCTCCCAGAAGGATTAGTCTAAAATATTGTAAAAGCTGAAACTTCTCTCAAAATCAAGGCAGACTAAGGCCCAAAGGCCCCAGAGCACTCAAACTCTGCAAAAGTAAAAATTACATGAGAAAAAAATTAACTGAAAAGCATCCGCATGTGACTGTGAATGTGAGTGTGAATGAATGTGAGTCTTGAGTCTCCTTGTCCCAAGCAACAATTGCTTTTAGCTCCACTTATGCCCCTAATTTTCCTGCATTCATTACCTTTACCCCTAAAATTCAGTTCTGTGTTGGTAGATGGCAAACTGAGAGGAAAAGTACATTCATCACCTTTCTTCATTTGCAAAAAGTAAATCATACCTTTCTCCTGCAGCATACGATGTGACCGTAGCATCTTATCAGGGTGTAGTCTGAGCCTGGAGCCACTGAAAGTATCCAGACTTACAAGTCTGTCCATACTGTCCCATTGTCTTCCAGCTCAGCCAAAGTCATGTTGCCACAGCAATCATATATTTTAGTGGTTTTTGTTTTGTTTTGTTTTGTTTTTGTTCATTCCCTCATGCAAAAGTCCAGGCTGGAAGGAACTGTCGGGTCTTTTGGCCAATAGGAAACAAGTTAATTGTGTTGTTTATGAAACAAACTAAAAATGTATTTAATGCCACTCCATAGGTAGTCCATTCCACAGGTTGATAGTCCAGTCCATAGTGCATATATCTGTAGGTCAGTCCAGTCCACATATCCATATGCCTTTTACCCAGTGTACCCTTGTACTACGTATAACAGTTAGGCCTGATTAACACAGGGCTGCTGAAGAAAAGGGGGGAATTGTTCGACTGCTTAGGGTAAACCTGAAGGTTACAAAAGTATAAAAATAAAAACCCAAACATCTCTCACACACATACACCAAAAGATATACACCCCTTCCTCTCTAGCTCAAAAACACCAGCCCACTTTGAGCTGCCTGTAGTTATGGTTAGTAGTTATAGAATTAGTACTGTCAGTTGTAAAAGGAACAAAAACCTCTTCCAGAAAGAAAGAGGCATGGTTGGCTGGAAGCAGGAGTGGATGACTGGAGCCTTCTCCTTAGGGTTGCCTCTACTCACATGAAATGGAGGCACAACAAGCTACACTTGCTGGAATTTTATGTTCTTCCGAACTATTAAAGGCTCAGGAGCCCTGTCTTCCATTTCATGTGGACACTAATCACCTCATAATAGGAAGTAGAAATACATTACAGTGTTTTGTTGCAGGCCTGACTTTTTCCTCTTCAAAACCGAAAAAAAATATGACAGTGTAAGTTGGAGATATCCAGCAGGGGGTTATTTACCTTTGCTTTCCATCGCTGACTGCGTCCTTCTGCTTCAACCAAATGGACTACTTCAAAACTGCACAGCACATAGCTTTATTTATCATTGTTTAATCCTGCTGGGCTTGCCTTAATTCATGAGGAAGGGAAAGCAGAAGAAATAGAAATGACAGTACCTAAAGATTCAAGAATCAGCAGAAAACGTACAAACGCTCTACTGATTCCCCACAAATTAGCTTGCTCCTTAGTGTATACCTTGCATGCTGCAGCAAAGTAGCAGTTTTATTTAGGGTCTGGAAACATTGGTGGGAATAACATTCCCCATTGTGCATGCCAAAGACCCAAGCCACTTTGGATGAAATATTTTCCTGACTATAAAAGTGAGGTACCTGGCTTAGGGTTGGGTGGGCGATAAATAAATAAATAAACATGAAGAGAGCAAGCTCTTTGAACAAGCCATTTGTCACTTGAACAGCGTATATAAAATCCAACACATTAATGTCTTGGGGGATTTCATATAATCTAAGATTAATTGCTCTATATGGAGCAAACTGCTTGTACCTTCAGTAGCACAGGATGTGATCCTGAACGATGGCAGCTGGTATGGGAGGTGCAGGATGCTTGGCTGTTGCACTCAGCACCAAACCGCATGCAGACATGGACTTACAGTAAATCTCTAATGCTTTTTTTTTGCCTGCATTCCAGTTGGTAATATTCTTGGTCAAGTAATAGGTACAAGAAATCACTGGTGTTTTTAGATCTGTCAATATTTTAGAATAAGAAATTCCTATTTAACCTCTGGAGTCAATTTCTAAGTGCTGTGGCCTCCGAGGGAATCCTCCAAGAACGCTCTGCCACATTAAGAGTGAGGGTCGAAAAAGGGAGTGAGGGAAAGGTCATGGCTCTCTCTTGATAGCGGCAGGAAAGGTGCCAGCCACTGTATGTCCTGTCACTCAGCAGTACAAGTTTTTCTGAAGCGGGCTGATTAGGTAGTGTTGTTTTAGTAAGGTTTTTTTTCTCCCTTTCAAGCCTTTGAAAGCATTTAGTGCTGCATCAGCTTGGGGAGGCAGTGTAGTTTACAGGCTGGGAGACTGTTGTTCACAAAAAGCTTTAAGGGCCTCCTAACGCCTGCTGCTACTAATTAGAGACCTGGAGTTTATTGAAATGAACAATCACTCAGAGAATATTTTATCCCATATTTTCACATTTAATTACACCAGCTCATTTTGAGCTTCCTGGAAGGATGCCAACCCTTAGATGCAATATACATTGGTGATTTTAAAAACAACAACACGCACACCACACAAACATAAACATATAAAACCAACTATGGCATTTATGGGAAACAAAGCTGTTTGCTATTATTAATATAGAGGGATGGTGGGATGGATCGCAGTTACCAAGGTTCCAGAAGTGAATTACTGAGACCTGAAGACAGTTCATTCCAGTCAGCAGCATCTTATTCTTTGTGTCTTTTTCCCAATGCACTTTCCAATCTGAACAGAGATAACCATCCATGAATATTTAACAACCCGTGAAACCACATCTAGAGACAAGCAACAGACGAGATCAGTTGTTTTTTTAAAAAAAGTATATCAGCCCTGTAAGTTAAAAGAAAAATAAATGAGAGTAGACATCACTGATAGTAATTTTTTACATAATTAATATAGTATTTTCAGGCTGTAAAGCCCATGTTCAAACCAACTCTGTGATATCCATTTTCCATTTTATACAAAGGAAACTAAGGGACATTTCTCAAGTGACCTGGTGGCCTGTGTCTGCACTAACATTCAGATCAGAAGTTTTTTTGCCTTGATGGTCTTATTCCCTGCCCCAAAATTTCACAATTCAGTTACTAAGCTACTCATATTTTTAAAGTGCGTTTCTGTGTTTCATATCTGTTGAGCTGCGAAAGAGATTTTTTTTAAAAAAAAACATTAATTGTGAATGTGTCAAGGTAGGAAAAAAAAGGCAGGGGAAGGGGAGGAGGTACCATTAGCATTTCTAACTGCGAGCATTCTTGAAAGTGTTAGAAAATATGTGACCAAAAAGAAGTTGAAGGTGTTAACAATGGTGATTCTGGCTATCAAGTCACTTCCAATGTATGGCAGTCACACTCTAAACTCCTTATATGTCCCACTTCTCTCTCTCTTTAACTTGCCACCTGAGTTATTAGATCTGAGTCTGCCCACAACTCACAGGAATAACAGAGTATTTTAACTTTTTTATTTCTTTTATAACTTTCACCAGTCACTGCCATCAACCTTTAAATGCTCCTATGTGTCAGTTATTGCTGTTCTCACTCTGGCATTTTCCGTTGCACCGGATAGCCTACGCTGAGGTAATCAACACACTGCACCACTTGCCTTGAACTAAATCAAGTAACTTTTATTGCAGTGTCAGTAACAGGTATTCTTATTCCTAAACCTAACGTAGTTCTGTTCCATCTCCTCACTCTTTGGAGTTCAGTCCTCTGACCTTCTACCTTCCTCTGACCTTCCAGCCACCTAGAGTGGTCTTAACCGACCAGATAGGCGGGATATTAATTAATTAGATAAATAAATGAATAAATAAATAAATAAATACCTCTCTCATCTCACCTGTCCTTTCTTACCCAGCCAATCCAAACCATTCTTACCAACATTTCATCCTCCACACTTTGCCCCTCCCCTCACACACTTACAATCCTGATATACTCAAAGCAAGTCACTTACCTTGTTTTCATGACTGAACACATTTGACACAAGCAAACATCACAATGGCAACTCCGAATTACTTATTGTGATGGACAGCTCTCATGTGAGTCAAGTCAGAGCTCTGGTGTAGGAGCCTATGACATGACAGGAGGGGCAGAACCAAGAGAATAAAAGGCGACAAAAAGACAGTTAATGACAGTTTAAGGCAGTTTAAGCCAGTTTAGGGCCTTGGTTGTGTTTGAGAGAAGAGAAATAGAGAGATAGAGAGAGAGATTGAAAGAGACAGGAATAGGACAAGTCTTGGAAAGTTTGGATGGTTAATAATTGAATGAATTAAAAGTGATAATAATAAAAGAAACTGAATATAGTAACATCGTGATTGAAGAAAATCCAACTACTCAAGCATATCTCAAATCAAAAGAACATATATTGAATGAATAAAATAAGACCAGCTTTGATTTCCATGTTTGATTGAACTGTTATCCTATAAATAAACCTTTTTAATATTGACAGCTGTGGCTCATTCCCACGGGGGATCGGATTCCCAACCTGTGGCTCTGCGGGCAGATACTTGAACCACAGAGCTATCCAGCAATGGTTTATTTACTTTTTATATTTACATCCCAACCGTCTTCCAGTAAGTCAATGTAATGTACATAGCTGTTGTCCTCTCCACTTTGAGAGTTTGAGAAATGTGATGGCTGGGAAAGTATGACTGGCCAAGGGTCACACAGATTCATGGTCAAGTGAGAATTCAAATCCATACCTCCCAATTCAAACCCTATCTCCGGCATTTCTAATCTTTACAACAAATGTGGGCTGATTTTATAAGGGATGAACCAAGTGTCGAGAGGCTTCTCAGAAGAGGCAAAATGGGAAACTCATGTAAATACCGGTACATATTTTTGGATTCTAACTGCAGAGTCAGAGGTAGAGAATTCAATTGTCCATTGTGCATTTCTGAAGAAGAGTCGGCCTATGTAACCTTGGTCTAGCTGCATAGTCCCAGAGTATCCCCAAAAGAAGGGAATGATAAACCACTTCTAGATATTCTGTACATAGAACACCTTAGAAAGGGTTGCCATTAACTTAACTTGACATGCACATAATTATTATTAAGGGAAGTTTATGCACCCAGAGACTTATTTTTGTGAAAAGAAAGGTTTTAAAATTGGGTACATTTTTCTCATAATCTTGGCCCATGAAATACATGTAGAGATTTTCTTTAAATTACACCGTCCCTGAGAAAAGAGTGGGACCTCTCTACTGCTTGCTAAACTGAGTTTGGTGGGGAGAATTTTAGGGTTAGTGAGATGCACCTTTGGAAAACAACAGAGAATATTGTGGAATGACTGGTATGCATCTTTGCGGTAGTTGTTGTGTATATGCATTTGGTAAATACAGTTACAACAGGTTGGCATTAGGTATGGCTCTGGGGGTATGACTAGTATATATACATAAGCTGAGTGTTGGAATGATTGGCAATGAGTGACAGAATGTTGACTATGGGGATGAATGCTGATTGGTTGATGTGATGGGAATATTAGACAGTTTAGAGAAGCCAAAAATTAAACGCACACGTGTATAGCCTGCTGTTTGGTCCAGTGAAGGATTGGGCTGGCAGATACGTTCCTGGTGGCTAGTTTTAAAGTGAATATGCCACAGTCTTCTCTCTGTATTTTCTTTGTGTGGTTTTGTTTAAGGGATGTGATTTTCACTGCTTCTCTGTCCAAAACGCGGGGGGGGGGGGGGGAATCTATCTTTCTTCTGTCCCTAGGATTTGCCTTCAGTTAGATCACCTAAGAGAAAAATCTCTCAGAAAGTCTTCCAGACCTGTAGGAAATCTCAGTTAGCATTTCTTAAAGTGTGCAGAAATTGTAAATACTTATCCTGTGGAAAAATTGAGGTTTTTGCCTCACATTTCGAGGAAGAAAGAGAATTAAAAATCATCTGCAGCTCTGTCAAATACAGTGGTGCCTCGCATAGCGAGGTTAATCTGTTCCAGATTAACCTTCGCTATAGCGAAACATCGCTGAACGGGACAGGGAAAGCCACTGGAACGCATTAAACATCGTTTAATGCGTTCCAAAAGGCTCCTTTACTCACCGTTCAGCGAGGTTTCCTATGGCCGGCAGCCATTTTTGCGCTCTCGTTAAGCGAGGGGAGGGCGTGAAAACACTGCGCGCGACCATTACGGAGCTTCCGGCGGCCATTTTGTCCGCCGAACAGCTGATCGTCGGGGCTTCGTTTTGCGAAGATCGGTAAGCGAAACACTTACCGATCTTCGTAAAGCGATTTTCGCCGTATCTAAACGACATTGAGCAATCGCATCAGCGATCCAAAAAAACGGATCGCTATGCAATTTCGTCGTTATACGGTGCGCTCGTTAAGCGAGGCACCACTGTATAACATAAGCTTACTTGTGCATGTATTAGGTCCACATTTACATTTGTGTGTATTACAAGAAGAAGAAATGCTATCTCAATCAAAAACAAACCATTGGTAAAATTCATATCCCTACCCTTCCATGAATCTGTAATGTTTTGTACTATATCTGGGCATTTGCATTCTCATGAAGTTCGACCCCCCTTTAGCACTAAGTCCCATTGAATATTGAAAATACTGTGTCAGTGCATGAGTAGACTCAAACAGAATTAACACAAACAGGCACATTTATTTTATTTCATTAGTTTTACAATGCAAGATTATACAGGTACCAGAATTTAAATAGGTAGTAAGGTAAATTGTTATAGGGTATTGCTTAACCTTTTGAACGGAAGAGGCTAGTTTATACTTGAGCTTCCTGCATGCAATTTGAATAAATATCTGGAGGCAATAAATCTCTAGAAATCTTGTTAAAAATAACTATAACAATTGCTTTGTGTTGGGGTGAGATGTAAAAAAGGAGTCATATTCTAAAGAATTTCCCTGGTACAGTGGTGCCCCGCATAGCGATGATAATCCGTTCCAGGAAAATCATCGCTATCCGGAAACATCATTATATGGAAAGAAAAATCCCATAGGAACGCATTAAAACACGTTTTATGCGTTCCTAATGGGGGAAAACTCACCGCTATGTGGAAATCCTCCATAGGCGCGGCCATTTTCGGTGCCTCTAAAGCGAGGCAAACAGCAGGCTGCCATTTTGTAACCGCCGATCAGCTGTGCAAAAATGGGGGATGATTGCGGGGACCCTCTCTCTCCCCCCTCTCCTTTCCAGCTCCTGCAGCAGCCCGCGAGTTTGGGCTCGGAAAGTCGGGTGGAGGGAGAGGCCAGGCACAAGAGGGGAGGGTTTACACACACAAAACCCAGCCGGGGAGGTCGCCCGAGCAGCAGCTGCTCCCAGCATGCACGCCCCCCATATAGAAGCTCCGGCAAGGCGCGAGAAGCCGCTAAAAACTGGGGGGGAGGCGGCGTCTGTTTCTAAAAATTCTCATTACAGTATTTTCCCCGTTGGAAGTGGCCAAGCGGGGTAGCCCTCAGACGCCCACAGTGGCATCAGGGAGCCCAAAGGACCGGCTGAGGGGGGTCGGCGGCAGGGGCAGGGGGGGAGAAGGATTCGGCTATTGTGTGGCTGGTGAGGGTGAGAGGGAGAACGTGAGGACACCGAAGGCGCGCGCGCATACAGTCTCCGGTAACCCAGACCCGGGCGCACCGAGCGTGCGCAAACAGGCAGGCAGGCGGAGAGGGAGGATGGCGCCAGAAAGAAAAAAATATTGCGAGAGCGCCCAGGCGAACAACCTGCTCGGCTCCGGCGACAACCACCCCTCCTCCTCCCTCCTCCTTCCCCGGGAGAGCGCGGCGGCGGGGTTGCCAGCAACAAGAAACAGCACCCAGAGCAATTGCCGACTTGCGCGAGCGCTGGCCAGGGAGAGCGCGGGAGGGGAGAGAAAGGGAGATTTACAAACACAGGCACACCGACACACTCACATCTGGGGGGAGGAACCAGAAAGACCGGAGCACATGCAGTTCTCCAACAACACCGCCCAGGCAGCAGGCTGCTGGTAAATCTGTTAAAAAGTGGCACTTGCTCTTCCTCCTCCTCCTCCACCCTCTCCTTCCGCAACTCTTGTGATCATGTCTGTAGTCTTCCTTTCTTTTGGAAACGGTGGGGTAGCTTTTTCTTTTTCTTTTCTGGATGCACCTTCTCCACCACCACTACTGTTCCGAGATTGGAGGAGGTTTTGTATCCTGTCCCTGTTGTCCTGTTTTTATTATTTTTTTAAATCTCCGCTCCCCCCCCCCCAATTTCTCCTTCTTTTTGGTGCGATACGTCTGGCTCTCTTGTCGGCTGCCTGCCCGTAACCCCCTCCCCTTCCCCACCTCGATTCCCAGCACACAAAAGGGAAGCCGAGCGGATTTTTTTACAAAGTTGTGTTTAAAAGACAGAGGCGCGCACGCGCGATGGATTGAGAGTCCATAGCAGGGGGAGGGTGGGAGAACATCCAAAGGAATGTGGGATCTGGGATGCAGCAGTGTGTGTGTGTGTGTTTTGTGTGGGTACGAGGAAGGGGGGGCGAAGGAAAAGTTTGCAAAAACTCTGGAATTCTCCCTCTCCCCCCCCCATTCCCCGAACCTCTCCAAAGGTTAAGGCACGCGTCCTCCATGAATAGCAACTAGTAATAAGACACAGGCACAGCTGATTGGCGGGGGCTTTGCAATGGTCGCTGGGAAGCACTTCCCCACGATCATCGCAAAGTGAATTTTCCCCATAGGGGCCATCGCAAAACGATCGCTCTTGCGATGGCAGAAAGTCCATCGTAAAGCGATTTCATCGTAAAACGGAGCGATCGGTATGCGAGGCACCACTGTATCTGTAAATAGTAAAGAGCACAAGAGGGGGGTCTGTAGATCAGTGGTCCCCAACCTTTTAAAATCCATGGACCAGTTGGGGAAGGTGGGGCACCCCCCTGCACTCATGCACATGCGTGAAGGAGCAGGCGAGCGCACACTTGCACACATGTGCGTTGGGCACTTGGGGGCACTCAGGTGCACTCGTGAAGGGGTGGGGGCACTTACGTGCACACACCCTTGCACACATGTGCAAAGGGGCTGTGCAGGGGGCGGGAGATCGTGCGGGGAGTGGGCTTTCTGTCTCCACAGTCCGGCCCAGACCACAGACCTGCACCAGGCCACAGACTGGGAGTTGGGGACCCCTGCTTTAGACCAGGCTTTTCCAACCTGCGGCCCGTGGGCCGCATGCGGCCCAGGTCAGTTCGTAATGCGGCCCAGTGCAAATTTTTATTTTTAAAAAAATTCCAAAGTTTCAAGTTACACTGCTGGCGCTTGCAGCCGGAATGCGGCCAGGGCACGTCACAATGGTGGGGGTGGGAGGAGAGAGGGAAGGAGTGGGAGGGGAGGGGAGAGGGGGGTTGCGTGACTGCATTGTGCCATCCCCATCAATAGGTGGACCCCCTCCCGGCCCCATAAAGCCACCAGAGTCGAAGCTGGCAGCCTCTGCTGTCTGAGATCGCAGCTGCCGGTAAGTGCGCTTGGAGCGGGGCTGCAGAGGACAGCTAGGGCTGCCCTCCCATGCGGCCCAAACCAAATTTATGTGTGGCCGAAATCAAATTTTCATCTTCTAATGTGGTCCAGGGAAGGTAAAGGTTGGACACCCCTGCTTTAGACCATCTTAACTGCTGACACAGGAGTTAGCAACATTCAGGTTGGTCTCTGCTACCCTTAAGCTTGGCTTCTTCTTTTTTTTTTACTGGCAATACCATATTGAAAGGCAATGTTAGGCCATTTAGTAGTATTTTGAACCATGAACACAAAAACAATGTCCCCCTTTGATAAACTAGAGGATTTTTGAAGAACTGAATTTTCTTTGAAAAACAGAAGTTTAACAACATACAATACACCTAAATTTACAATGGAAGACATCAGTCTAGGCTACTGTCCCTTATAGACCTGGAAATCAGCTGGAGGTCTGAGCAGGTTCACACGAAGTTGCAGTGTAAGACATTTCTCACACTTATGTTTTGTTATATTGAGAAGAGAATACTCCTGCATACTGTTTCTGCAAGTGATTCTGCCTGCCAGCACATTCAGAAGGAAATCTGACTGAGTTCAATGACAGTTATTTTTGTCCTAAGGATCCACTCTTAATATGTCCTCTTGCCAGACGTAAGCCCCATTTACCTCAAAGAAACGTACTGCTGAGTTCATAGGTGCAGAACTGCTGGCTAAGTTCCCTCTTGGGAATAAGCCCTATTAAACTGAACGGAGCTGACTTCAAAGTCCACAGACACTGGCTTGCTCTATCTAAATACTCGAAAAACCAAGAAAGAAATGAAGGTGCGGGAAGAGTTGCTTCACATTCCTGTGGCCACAAAACATTTAAGAGAAGCGCTCTCACTCTCTCTATCTCACACACTCTCTCTCATTTATTTTATTTTATTTTATGATCTTTGGCGGAGGGTTCCGGTTCTGGTAGGGTGCGGCAGCAGCGTTCTCTCCCTCACTTTTCTGATTTCTGCTTTTATTTTATTTTATTTTTATTTGTACATTGCCCATCTGGCTACCAAGGCCGCTCTGGGCAGTTCACAACAGAAAATAGAACAATAATCAGCAACATAAATTAAAATAAAGGCACAACAAATGAATATAAAAGAATTAATATACACCAAACGTTATAAATCAGAAATGTAAAAGTACATCTCTCTCATTCTGTGACTTTCTGTGACTCTTTGTTTGCTTTCTGTGGCTTTGTTGCTTCTTCTTGCCTGCCTGAGGGTTCTCTCCTTGGCTCTTCATGGTTTTCCCTCCATTGCTCCTCTCTCTGTCCCACTCCCTACCCACTCCGTGCCTGTGGGTGATCATATGTTCAGATACACTTATTCCTAAGGCTGAAATCCCAGTCTGCCATGTTGCCCACATGTAATGAGACTTATCTATTTACTGAAGTACTGACAAGAAGTTGAAGCACTTAATTCAAAGTATTTCAGTAAGTATGTGCTTATTACTTATGAAAATTTCCAATGTCAAAAATGTAATTAATTAATCAATCAATCAATCAATCAATCAATCAAAATACTACTAAATGGCCTTAATTAATTAATTAATTAATTAAAATAGTACCTTTCTCCTAAAAAAATCCAAGGCGACTTTTACAGTATTAAAAGAAGCAAAATTAAAAGCATAAGTAATAGATTATTAGAAAGATTAAAATTAAACAAATATATTGAAACATGATAAATCTTATTTTAAAAATTATAAATAAGAGCAATATTAAAAGCACAAGTAAGACAACAGAATACAATAATCCCTTTAAAAATCCCCATGTTAATCAGTTATTTAAAGCAAAGTCTGCCTGAAGAGAAACATCTTCATGTGCTT